>NC_057862.1:403160668-403425668 GCF_019393635.1 Dromiciops gliroides
AAATAGAAAATGTATTAATAGCATTAAGAATTAGAGAACGTAGCATTTGGAATTTACTTATTTTAGCACTAAAATCTGTCCTACATGGCTTACATTTAATATAAAACATATAGGGAATCTAATTTTCTTCCCCTAAAATGTTTATGGAAGGAAGCAAATACTAGTTAAGTGGTTAATATACCTAAACAATTATATAAAAAATTAGACCAGTTTCCAAATGTATTTATTGGCCTGCTCTTAATAGATTAAGCAATATTGTACACTACAAAGAGTAAAACAAGCCTTTATTTTTGTCCTGCATCAACTACTTTTGGTTCTGAAAATATGAGTGCTTATTTTTCATGGGTACAGTGAGGGGGTTAAACTAAATTATACTTTTAAACTCCAAAATTTTATGATAGCTATGAAATACTTTGTCTTCTAAAAGGACTCATAGCTCAACTCTTGATTCTCCCAGTCAAATATTGTTACATGTAGACAAGTCTATACAAGTAATATTAAGGTCCTGTTATTGTTTATTTGATATTGGGTCTTGTTCTATGATTTCAACTGTGTAGGAGAATTCCCTCTACTCTGAAACTCATAAATCAATAAACAAAGCATTTTAAACATCTACTATGTGTTGGATAGCACTGGGGATACAAAAACAAAAAAACTGGACCAGTTTCTGTCCTCAAAAAGTTCACAAGGGCAACACATCACTATTTTATAATTTTTTTTTTGGGTGGGGCTATGGGGGGTTAAGTGACTTGCCCAGGGTCACACAGCTAGTAAGTGTTGTGTCTGAAGCCAGATTTGAACTCAGGTACTCCTGAATCCAGGGCTGGTGCTTTATCCACTGTGCCACCTAGCTGCCCCCACTATTTTATAATCTTAGTTAATAATATAATTTTGCCTGGGCCCCCAAGAGGATAAGTGATTTGCCTATGATCATATGTAAACCAAAAGTTTTTTGGCTCAAAAACCAGGCCTTTATCTATTACCTACAATAGTTCTTTTATTTGATAGTTGACTTATAAAATAACCTATTTGGTGTTTTTTTTTTCATATCTAGAATGTATTTTCTCTTTCCACCTAATAGAATTCCTACATCCCTTCAAAACATAAAATGCAGTTCAAGTACTATCTCCTGCATGAGAGGCCTTTCCTGATCCATATTCTTTCTCCTTTCCTCTTCTCAGCGCCCAGTGTTCACTCACTCTCCATCTCTCTCTGTCTCTGTCTCTTTGTCCCTGTCTCTCTCATTTTCAAACCCTCCCTCCATGTTACTTTTCATTGCATTATCTCTGTATACATTGTATCTTCCTTGTAAAATGCAAGCTCCTTGAGGAAAGTCATATTTTATTTTTGTTTTTGTATTCCAAGTGTCTAGTACTAAACTATATACTTAGCTGATGACTGAATTGTTGATGATTGAATTGTTGACTAGCCACATAAACCTAAGCTGATAATTAAACCACTTTTGAAAAATCTGTGGTTTAATATTAGGGAAGACTTTTTTTCCCCCTGAAACCAGTTCCAGCCTTCAAATTGAGTAGAAACTTAAAAAAATGAATGTAATAAAACTAAATTTTACCTAAATCTTGTAGAGAAAATACTCTAGAGAAAAATGAACTCGGAAATTGTTTGAAAAAGTAGTTGCCCAACAATTGATCTCTTGTCTCATGCTAGAAGTGACTATATGAAAACATGAGTGCAATTTTTAGTACTAGGTGTAGTATTGTCCATCTTGTTGATTCTATTTGTATTGTACCTTATGAGCTTCTAACAATGTATAATAAGGGGGAAAACAGAGAAATTCAGAAAGGGAAAATATTAAAGGTTAAATATTAAGAAAATGCTTTGATACTAGTGTCAATGTTGTAGAATAGCTTCAACAGTGGAATGTATAAAAGATAATCATTTGGGACATAGTTTTAATAGGGTAAAGTATGAATTGATACCATAGTGATTTAAAATTACATGTGAGTATGATTTTATACATGGCTGCTAGCCTAGTAAAGGGCCAAACTTTTATTATGTATTTTTCATTGTTAAGAAAAGAGCTTATTTTCATCAGGAGAGGTTACTTTCCAGAAAACTGGTATGTATGTGATTTGCTTTGAGGCAAACAACATTCTGTTCTAATTCAATTGATTCTGTGCATGTGTATATTTTGTGGTATATAAGATTCATTTAAAATAATATGAATATGCTATTATGACAGATTGGTAGCTTATTTTATATCTTAGATGTAATAGTCAATTAAATACTTAATTTATGAAGGATGTGAAATTTTAACATTCCTGCTAGATTATCAGAATTCTTAAATTGCATATCAAACTACGGGCTTGCATTTTGTGCGTATGTGTGTATCTGTATACACACACACACACACACACACACACACACATATATATATATGTATAATGATTTTAACATACTTAAGCTAAGTGATTATTTTTTAAGGATAGGGACTTTATAGGGACCTGTGATTTAATTAATATAGACAACTTTGAAAGGAGGAAACTGCTTCCACTTGCAACTTAACAGTCTTAGAGAGGTGCCTAAATCACTGCGTGGTTAAGTGACATACTCAGAGTCATATAGTCAGTGTATGTAAAAGGCAGATCATGAACCCAGATTTTCTTGGCTCTGAGCTACTTGTGCTATATAGTGTCTCAGTTTTTATAACTCAAAGAAAATTCACCCAGTGTGATCCAATAGAAAGAACACTGGGCTGGAATGTAACTGAAATTATATTCTAGTCTTAGTCCTGATACTAATCTATTAGGTGACCCAGAGCAAGTCACTTAACATCTCTGGGCTTCAGTCATCTCATCTGTAAAATAATAGGGGTGGACCATATTATTTCTAATGTCCTAACATCTCTAAAATTCCCCTGAATGACTCTTAATTTATTAGTCCCTACATATTAATCCTTATATATTCCTGACTTCAACTTGCTGAGAAATATTGATGGAAAAAAGATGTAATGAAAATTAGCCCTGTCTGACTCCCCAGATTCCTAGATTGTTTGTATTCTCATAGAATGCTCTAATTTATTATCAAAGACATTGTCATTGTTTAATAACTGGAGAATCATAAATTCAAAGTATACATAGAAGCCACAATAAATATATTTCTGCCTAATGATCTTCATTATAAAAATTAGGTCAGAAAGAAATATTCAAGTAAATGAATGAAAATACCTTTAAGTGAGTGCCAACATGTATTTTTTAAAATGAGACAAATTAAGCAGGGTAGGTCTTATACTATATCCTGAAAATGTCAGACAGGATCTCTGCCAAAGCCCAGAAAAGTAGAGGTCCTTTAATGAAGGGCCTTCACCAAAAATTTCCTGTCTCTGGTTTCTGGTAGGAAAAAAAAATAAAGGCATAATACTTCTATGGTGACTATGCAGAAAGGAAAGTCAAGCTCTTAACAGATACTCAGGACACTAAAGGTTTTAAGCATAAATTAAATTGCACTGAGGAGAAAGGGAAGGGAACTAACACTTTTCAGCATTCAATATTTTATATATTTTTCATTGGCTGAAAATTTAATTATATGACAATAATTTATCTTAAAATTCCCTAAAGTTATGGATTTTGGTGGCATGCAACATTTGTGAAATAAATTCCAATGGCCACACTGTACAAATGCATATTATAGATATTAATAAAAATACTTCTTAGACAAAACCACTATCTGTAATTTGAACTACTTTTTATGCTAAAACAACCCAGATTTGATGAACCTTTGATATAGAGATTTGTAAGTTGTGATCACATATTAAAACTTTTTATGCCCCATAGTACTTAGCACAGATGCTGGGCACAAGATGGATACTCTAAAAATACACATTTCTTCAAGTGAGATGAGCTACAAATATCTTGAAACTCATTATCTATACATTTTTCCTCACCAGCAGTTTCCATATTATCTGACTAAAATTTCAATAAGCATTCTTTCATATATTTCTATTATAGCTGTTGTATGAGAATCATTTTCTAATTTGCATGACCAACCTAATCTCCTCAAGTTTAAAACAATTACATCCTACTGGACCAGAGAAAGGTAGAGACTCCAGAGCCAGCAACAAGAATGCTAATTCCCAGGAAAGAACATAAAGTCAAGTCAACAAAAAGTTCCCTGTTCCAAAAAAAACAACAACACAGGTCTAGGCCTTATCTCCAAACCCCGTTTCCCATTTTATGTTGTCTATGATACTATCTGTAATAATTGTGTAATTTATAGCCTACAGTTTAGTTGATACATGTAGCAATTAGAGTGCGGAATTTGTCTGAGAAAAGAATAAAAGTTTTGAGTCCCTGATCCCCTTGGTTAAAACTATTAATGATTCCTGACTTCCAAGGTTTGTTTATGACCATTTCAAGGATCATTACAGGGATGACTAAAAGCGAAAGGACAACTTCTCATCTCCTCTAATACTCTCTCTTTGTAATATCATCAGCTCCCATGGGCTCAGTTATCTTTTGTGTGAAGATGACTACCTTATCTACATATACTGCCCTAATATCTCTCCTGAGCCCCAGACATGAATCACCAACTGCCTTTGGATAGCTTTAGGCAAATACACTGTAGGCATTTCAAACTCAGTATATCCAACATAGAATTCAAACCCCACCTTCTCCCAAATTGTCCTTCCTCTAACCTACTCTGTTTCCATTTAGGGCACTACCTTCCAGAAACTTCCACAGGTTCACACCTTTGGTTTAAGTCTTCCCTTTCTCTATCTCCATTTCAAGGCAGATGTCAAGTCTTGACTGTTTTTCCTTCACAATATTTCTTAACATTCATTCCTTCCTTTCTCATCATAAAGATACCACCTTAGTTCAGATTATTTCACCTCCCAACTAGACTATTGCAATAGAGTCCTAGATGGACTCCTGGTTTTAATCTTTATCTCCAGTCAAGCTTCTACACAGCTGTCAAATTAAAATTTCAAAGTATGAGGCCCACAATGTGATTTTTCAGCTCAAGCATCTTTGGTTGTTTCTTATTGCTCCTAGGATAAAATGTGAACAACCCATCTCAATATGGTATTCAAAATCCTTTATAATCTATTACAAACAATCCTTCCAGGCTACATTATTTTCTCTTGTGTACTTTTTTTTTAGCCTAACCAATCTATTTTCTGTTACCCCAAACCAGTATTCCATTTCTTACTTCCATGATTTTACAAAGCCTGGATTATGTCCTTCACCTCTACCTAATGGAATTCCTGTTTTTTTTCAAAGTTTAGCTTATATGCCATCTCCTATGGGAAACCTTTCTTCATGCCCTGAGTTCTCAGTTGTACATTTTTCTCCATAGTCCAGTTTTCCTTGTTCTTGCATTCCTCCCCAAAACCTCTATGAAAAATAAGCTCCATGAGATGTTCAGAATAATTTTATGGTTTCTTTTTGTATCCAGAATGGTGCTTTACTCATACTAGGCATTTAATTAATGTTTAATTGAATTGTATTAGATATAAAAATATGTAGCATTATAAAGGTTTCTAAATATGTAACTTGTTGCCAAAAACATTGTAGCCTAAACTTCATCCACCAGATTTAAAAACTCAGGCAGTTCAGAGAATAATGACAAATTATCTAAGCAAATATAGCTCAATCACAAGTTAAAAAGCAACCACCAACAAGTAAACATTGTGGTCAACAAAAAAGTTAGGCAGCACTATGAAGATATTTAAATTATGTAAGAAAGTCTAACTGAGCATTCAGACTAATATTAGGTTTAGTGTGAATTCCTGAGGAAAACTACTCAACAGAAAAATTTGGATGGGATATTCTTAAAACCATATAGTAAAAAGATGACTTAGAAGATTCTAATGTCTTCCCTTTCTGCACTTTTTCTACTCTTAAACTGTGCATTTTTGGTAGTAGTAAATGATTTTTGAAGTATTATTTTTTTTCACCATTGGTCCAGTGGAGCTGAGAAAGTTGACTTTTGGAAGGAACTGTCTGAAGGAACAAGTGAATATTTGCTATTTTGACAAAGTGTTGCACCTCTCATCATCAGTTACTCTGGCTACTCATGGTCTAAGTTCAGATTGAAATTTTAGAGAAACAGCAATGCTAGTATATTTCCACATTCCTGCTGATTTTACTTAGGTAGTATGAGTGTCATGTGTTATATTTGGAGGATGGTTTGGTTGAAATTCTGTTTCATTCAGGATCTCACACCATATAACAGTATAAACTCCAAATGGATTCATCACAGACATACAGTTACATCATAAACAAATCAGAGATGAAGGAAAAAAATATATTTTACATCTATGGATAAGGGATGATTTAATAACCAGATAGGGCGTGCGTATGACCATAGAAGGTAAAATGGACAGTTTTCTTTTTATAAAATTGAAAAGATTGTGCACAATCAAATCAGTACAGTTAAAATTAGAAACGAAAATTAACTGGGGGAAAATTTGCATCAAACTTCTTTGATGAAGGACTAATATCCAAGTTATACAAGGAAATGATTTAAATATATGTAAATGATAGCCATTCTCCAGTAGATAAATGGTTGAAAGATATGAACAAGCACTTCTCAAAGGAAGAAATCCAAACAATCATGAACCATATGAAAAACTTCTCCAAATCACCAATAATTAGAAAACAGAAAATAATTCTGAAGTTCTGCCTCAAACCTATCAAACTGGTGATGGTCATAAAAATATCAAATGGAAAGTATTTGGACATGGCAAATGAGTAGCTCTGTTTTGCTTTGTTAATCAGGGGTCTGCTGGTAATCATTTAACAATAACACACTTTAACATTTAATCTACAATAATCACATTTTCTTAATCGTTTTCTTAAATCTCTAGACAATAAACAGAACAAGAAATCAAGTTTGGATTTGTAGCTCGCCTATTTTTGAGGTTTAAATGCTCACATTGGAAATTTAGTAACAAACGTTCTTTAGCCAGTTTGAGCTGGTTCCAGCACATCCCCTGACAGCATTTTGTTTTTCTTTATGTAAGGAAAGGCAGAAATTCAGAGAGGAGGGGGAACTAGGGATAAGGTTAGAAAACAAACAAAAAAAAGAGAAAACAATAAATAAAGGATAGTCAGTGAAGTATTTTTTAAAATGCATGGAAGAAAACTGAAGGAATTTAAGAAGAAAACATAAGACAATGTTGAATTTGTGTTGAATTATATATAAATTATGTTGAATTATATGTATATATTTTAAAAGCAAGCTGTATGCAATAAAGATTTGCATATTCATTCATTATCTTTTTCTGTTCTAGTTTGTATATGGAAATATTGGGCTTGGTGGTTGTTAAATTCTAAATTTTAAAAATTAAAAAAAGAAAAATGGTTATGTAGTCAGGTACATGCATGTGTGGGTAGGGAGTAAGGAAGGTCCATTTGGCGCTTTTTTTTTGTCTTAGTTTAATCAAATCCTCTGCCTAGCTGATCTTATAATAGTATATAGATTAAGACATTTTCAGAGAAAGAAACTGAAGAAATAGTTGATTTTGTGACACTATTTGATCCTGATATATTCTGACTATGTGATCCTGGACAAATCACTTAATTTTTCCATCCTCTGTGCAGCTCTGTAAGACTATAAGTTGCAGAGGAGTTGCCAATCTGCATTGGCCATTCTTCATCATCTTCCACCAATAGAACCATAGGTGTAGCTCCGATCCTAGTCCTTATTCCTGTATAAATATGGTGGCCATTGTTGTTGTTTATCCTTTGTTCCCGAAGAGGAACATGGCATTGGGGTGATGTTATGACTTGCATTGAATTGGATTTTGAGTGAGGTAGGGCTGTGCAAGGTCACCAACTTCATTCTCTTCTCCAGAGCCATCCGGGTCCAGTGGCTAGATATCTATCAGGATGACTAGAGATGCCCCCCGCCTGATGTTTTTAAGGCAATTGGGATTAAGTGACTTGCCCAGGGTCACACAGCTAGTTGTCTGAGGTGAGATTTGAACTCAGATCCTCTTGACTCCAGGGTCAGTGTTCTATCTACAGCACCACCTATTTTCCCCTATGGTGACCATGGACTAGTAATGGATATACTAATATTTGTGAATGATGGTTTAGGAATTTTATGAAACCATCCCTATTAACTCTGTTTTAATACTAGGAAACCATTTAAACATAACTCATTGAAGGCATATCAATTGATTACATAGCATATAGTGAGCAGGAACCATTTAGCAATCAGCAGTACAGCAAACCTTCAAACTACCAGAAGTTCAAGGGAGTTTATTAGCTGAAAAAGAACTGAAAATGTAAAATTCAAATAATAGCTGTTTAGTCTTTTGAGTGAGATATCTATAGGATATCTGCCTACATATGGAGGTTTAAAGTGATGCTGTGGGGGCAGCTAGGTGGTGCAGTGAATAGAGCACCAGCCCTGGAGTCGGGAGTACCTGAGTTCAAATCTGGCCTCAAACACTTGGCACTTACTAGCTGTGTGACCCTGGGCAAGTCACTTAACCCCAATTGCCTCCAAAACAAAACAAAACAAAACAAAAAGGGATGCTATATTTGATTGGTGAACCCACCCAACAATTAGATAAGAAGCCATAGGTGCTAGAGAACAGAAATGTGGAAATAAAGGCATGCAGAGGAGAAAGGTAAACAACAGATGGGAGAAGAGCAGCATTCAGGGGAGAGAGAGTAGAAACAGTAATAGGGAGCGTTGGTAGAAGAGGAAATTAAATATATATATATATATATAGGCAGTTAGGTGGCACAGTGGATAGAGCACCGGGATTCAGGAGGACCTGAGTTCAAATTCGGCCTCAGACACTTAACAGCTGTGTGACCAAGTCACTTAACCCCAATTGCCTCACCAATATGTGTGTGTGTGTGTGTATGTATGTATGTGTATATATATATATATATATATATATATATATATATATATATATATATATATATATATATATATATATATATATATATATATATACACACACACACACACACATATGGAAATGAGTAGCTCCCAGTGTTTGGGAAATGGAGGAAAGCAAAAATGCATCACGTTATCACTTGACCCTGGCAGTAAACTCTACAATCTTAGAGATTTTAGTTTTGAAAAATGTAATGAAAAAATTGTTTAAATTATGGTTTTATCTCCTTTAAAAATCTATACTGATATCAGTAATTCATTAAATGAAATTTAAAATAGGTTGGTGATATATTGAGTAAGAGCTCTGGACTTGAAGTTGAGAAGACCCGAGTTTTAATTCTGCCTCAGATACTTACTGGGCAAGTCATCTAATGACTCTTGTTCTCATTTTCCTGTTCTATAAAATGGGAGTGTTGGACCTAATATCAGACAGGCTTGCTGAATAACCCAGAATGGTGAAATCATTCATCAGTTTTCATGAGGTGAAAGACAATAAGAGAACTTTATGAAAAGCTGGTAGGAAAAGAGAAAACCTCTGACATTGTTGGCTTTGAGAATGTTTCCTTATTGATTAAAAAGTAATATATTAAGTAGAAGTAGATGTTTCCTGTGAAACAAAGTATACTGGTAAACTTCATATGGTTTTCTGAATGTCATGCTAATGTAATAATATAATAGGGTTTAAATGAAAGAAAACAGACATTAACCCTTGTTATTTTTTCCCATTTTATTCAGTAACCTTTAGATGTTTCAAATTAAGTAATCAAAAGCCCCAATTTAGAGCGAAACAAAACAAGCTTGTGCAGATTTAAAAGAAAAACAGTCAAGAATTCATAGGCTTGTATATAAAATTAGATTTGGGGATCAGCAAGAAAATTAAGTTTCAGTAAAATCACACTCATCCAAAATAATAAATGTTAAAGTCATTTGTAAATAATATTTTCATTTTCTGGCTTTTTGAGGTTAAAAATTTTTTAAATCTTTTTTAGTGTACCTATAGAACATATGTGGAAAGGTTTTTTAGAGGAATATTATTTTCTGGTAATAACTAATGTGTCTTTAAAAAAACAGTTTCATTAACCCTAGCTTCCATTTTAACACATTTTTCCTTAAATGAAATTAAGAACTGGATGTCAAGCAAAAATACCACTTTAATATACAGAAATTAATACTCTTTAGAGAGATGTTGAATGACTTCCAGATGCTATGACCAGTATAATTCTTGAATCACACTGATCCCAGAGTGAGCCACAAGAGCTTGACGGGACGGTGCTTTAAAATAAACAGAAATTTGAGCCAAAGAAACTGAAGTTCTTAATGTTTCTACATCATATTCTCTTTATTCACTATGTACATTACAATACAGTCTCATGTAAGCACTTTATAAGCCTGTTCCTAACCTAAGACATCATGAGTAGGGGTGGGATCCTTGTTCCAGCTTCTTATGATGCATGAGACAAAAGTCCAATCATGACTGTAAAAACCATGATCCTTAAGGATGGACAAGTTTCTCTTTTGTGGGGAGTGAGGGGTGAGAAAAGATTCCAATGCCATATACATTGAGAAAGAAGAGAAGTAAAGAGGTTGACAGAATTTGAGTGTGCTAGGTTGAAGGGCAGCCTTTCTGGTGAATCATTAGGCTAACTACTATAGCCTAACACCTACTTGACATTCCAGGGACTCTGGTAACTGAGATCTTTTGCCCTTCCTCCAGTGACTCTGGTACAGTGTAAAGAGCACTGACTATGGAATTAGAGTTCTTAGGTCCCATAATACTTAGGACTTGTATTACTTTGGGCAAGTCACAGCCTCCCTGGATCTCATTTTCCTTAACTGTAAATTTGAAGGTATCAAACTTAGGTGGCTGCTGAGGTCTCTTTTAGTGCTGGATCTATGTTCCTTTGACCTCTCCCTTCAGGCCCATCTATCTAAGGTCGGTTATATGTGGAAACTACATCTTAATAAAGCCCACTGGTTTATGTATTATAATTCATCTGTCTGGGACAGAAATTGGTTGGACTTTTTACAAAGAAATGTATGATAATTGATGTTGCTTTTACTTCCTTATCTATTCTTGCCCCCCATTCTCCTGCTCAATATAAAAGGGTTTTCTTTAACAGAAAACACAGAATGGGCTTCCCAGATTCCAAATAGTCAGGAAAATTCATCTCCTCTTACTAGAGAACATTAAGCAACATTGTTCCTATTGGGTCCCAACATTCCTTGAGAGTACAAGTGATATCTTAGTGGTGAGTGACCCCATCATCCAGTATGCACAGACATCCCAAACTAGGAACTGGAAGGGTTCAAGAATAGATAAAGCATTATGGTAGAGGTATTTGTCAGTTCATATCTTTCTAGATAAGTTTCATTCAGTGTTGAGATGTTGAGTATTAGCTAATTATAGAGGTGCTTAATCTGGCAGAAATCAACTCTATTATATCATCCTCAAGGTAGGATTGGAGTCAGAGTAATTTCATCATCTGTTACTGAACATTCTGAGAATACTAAGGTCTGACTAGAAGGTTTGATGGAGTCAACATTGTTGCTTTTCTGGCACATGATTATAATGTCATCAAGAATGATGCTATAAACTTTCCTTAAAAAATTATAGAGTTTTAGAGTTGAAAGGAACCTCAGTCCATCTCACAACCCCAAAAAGAATCCCCACCATAATATATCAGACAGGTGTTCATCCGGCCTCTGTTTGAAGGCCTCCCAGTACTTCTCAAGGTATCCCTTACAGTTTATGGGCAGCTCTAATCATTTTTTTTAAAGTAAGGCAATTGGGGTTAAGTGACTTGCCCAGGGTCACACAGCTAGTAAGTGTTAAGTGTCTGAGGCCGGATTTGAACTCAGGTACTCCTGAATCCAGGGCCGGTGCTCTATCCACTGCGCCATCTAGCTGCCCCCTCTAATCATTTTTTAAACTGGTCTCATGACTCACCAGATGAGAACCTGTAAACCTCTAAGGAATGTTTGGGAAATACCCTAGGTAGGGCTAGATTTCTCTTCAGTCAGCCATCCTTACCCTCTCTAAGTTTCTCCAAACTTCAATAGATATCACCCAGTTTTAATAGGCAGAAGAATAATTCTGTGTCAAGATGGGAGCAAGATAACTCTGTGGTTACTTGGGTTCAGAAGATCAGGGAGTAAAGGTCAAGGCTAATTTTGGTTTCCAGGTCTAGGAATAGGGTAGAGTGAGGATGTGGAAGAGGTTAAATTAGCACACCACCTCTGGTGACTCATTTCTTCTGAACTTCATGATCCTCCAATCTGAAGCTTCTTGGTACATAAGAATCTCTTTACCCCTCTTCAGGTTTCTTTTTCTTTATTTTTTGGGTAGGTGTTCCATCTTCTCTTTTTGGATCTGGTTAGAGTTGTGTTGTTATTACTTTCATCATTGTTATTGGTAGGGTGTTTTACCAAGGAAAAGGAAGACACTAAGTGGGGTAAGCCTGAGCAGAAACTCTCTATACCAGGATGTAAATAGTTGCCCATTTTGTGCTTATATTTTCCCCCAGTTATAATGCCTGAGAAATCTGCCTTCATATGAGGCACAGAGGAATGTTTTAAAAGATTTTATGATTTAGTGTTAAATCATTTTGCAGATATTTGTGCCTGTGTGGTTATATGAAACATGTATGAAGTTGCTGTTTTGATATGTATTTACTCATGATTTAGTAGTTAATTTGGTTTAGAAGTCACTGTTTTTTAAACTTTCCATTCCTTTGAAAACTGAGATACTGATGCTAGGCAATAGACACAAATTAGGTTTAAAAAAAACAGAAAGAAAAGTTCCATATACATCAAAATAATCATAGTGTCACTTTTTATAATAACTAAGTATTGGAAACAGAGTAATGTCCACTGATTTGGAAATGACTAAACCAGATACATAAATGCAATTGAGTATTATGTTATAACATAAGAAATCAATATTATCCATTAAAAAAAATTAGGGGCAGCTAGGTG
Source organism: Dromiciops gliroides (assembly GCF_019393635.1). Taxonomy (NCBI): domain Eukaryota; kingdom Metazoa; phylum Chordata; class Mammalia; order Microbiotheria; family Microbiotheriidae; genus Dromiciops; species Dromiciops gliroides. The sequence continues at coordinate 403,173,530 of NC_057862.1, forward strand.
GCGCAGTGGATAGAGCACTGGCCCTGGAGTCAGGAGGACCTGAGTTCAAATCCGGCCTTAGACACTTAACACTTACTAGCTGTGTGGACCCTGGGCAAGTCACTTAACCTCAATTGCCTCACTAAAAAAAAAAGAAAAAGAAAAAAAGGAAAAAAAAATTAAAAGGCAGAGATGATTTTTTTCAGTTGCAAATTTTCTTCCTCTCCCTCCTCTGTCCCCAACCTTAAGAGAAGTCAAGAAAAACAAAACCTAATGCAAATTCATATATATATATGCAAAACAAATGTCTACATTAGCCATGAAAATGATCACTTCAAAGAAGCATCGGAAGATTTAAAGAAATTGATTCAGAGGGAAGTAAATAGAGTTAGGAAAATAATATACAAGATTACTTAAAACCATATGAATGTTAGGAGCAACACTAATTGAAAAATTAAACCAAATGTGTCATAATCATAATTGCCAAATATAGCCCAAGAGAGGAGATGGGAAACTGAACGTCACTCCCTTCTTCGAATATAGCATTATGGGTGTGGAATATCATACTGTCAGACCGGGCTAGGTTGCTTAGTTTTGCTGAATTGCCCCCCCCCAAGAACCCCCCCCCTCTACTTTTTAAATTATTTGTTACAAGGGAAGGATGACTCACTCTACAGGGAAGGTGGGAGGAGTACATTCAGAAATGAAATTAATGTAAAAACAAAAGATATAGATAAAATTTTTCATTTTTTTGGAAAATAATAATAAATAATAAAGATTGTGTTCCCTTCTTAGGAACATGCCATGTGCAAATGTCTGGAGAAAAATAATTCGTTGCTTCCTTAAATTTGACATTTTAATTTTTATGAAACTTGGATTGAAAGAAAAAGTTCACTTGATTCATCTTCTTACAAGGAGATTAATTGTGAAAGATTATATAGATTGTTTAAATAAGTATATGAGAATTTTCCTTTTCATATGGGAAATCAATTCATATCTAAAGTCATTTTGCTTCTTAAACTTTTAAGAATGAGAAGGGTATTTAAATTTTCATTTACTTTTATAGACATGATTTTATATAATAAAATTTTCTAGGTTGAAAATTATAATGTGATGGAAATTGGGCCTTGATATTCTAATTTGATCTATTTTTGTTCTGAATTTGAATTTATATCAATGACATAATTAGATGAACTCTGATAGGAGAGAATCCCACTATGCAGAAGTGATACACAATGAATTTGTTATTTTTCTGTATGAATTCACCGTAGGTTATTGAACTAGATAACCTGAAGACTTCTGGTGAATGATTTCAATAATTATGTTCATATTCTAATTGAACTTCAAAAAGTTTTGAAAATACAAAGAGACTGTACTTGCTTTTACGGGAAAACTAGTTTCATTTCAATAAATTAAAAGATTACAATGTGGAAAGGGGGATTAGAATGCATGGAGCTAAGAAAAGAGTAAACCTAGTGAGAATCCTTGACACATACCCCTCCAACCCTTCTTTATTTGTCAGCAGTTTAATTTGTCTTATAAGCTAAGGATAGTAATTTTCACATGTTATTTGTAATGAGGACCTTTTCATGGCCTAGGACCATCTCCTGTGGAAAACTGATGGAACTTACCCATCTCCACACTGGTTTTCAGAAGGCTTTACCTTCTGATACTATTATGCTTTGTTAATGAGACGGGAATTTGAATCTTACTTTTGATAATTGCTGTTTATACGATGGCCCTCACTAGGTAATGAAAAGAGTACCAACTGCAGTCAGAGGATGTAGGTTCAGATCCCCCGTCTGATGTTGATTACTTGTGTTACTACAGGCAGTTCACTTCCCCTCCCCATCCTAGTTTTTTCTGCAAAAGGATGAGACTGGAATACATGGTCTCTAAGGGCTCTTACGGCTCTAGATCTATGATTCCATGAACTATAAAATTAGGACAAATATACCAATTTTTTTCTACCTTACAGGGTCGTCATGAAAGTCCAGTGAAATAATGTGTGAGGCATTTTGTATGCCTTGATTAATGTCAGCTGTTATCGTTGTTATTTTATTACAAAGGACTACTATAATTTTTATTGTTAGAATGCTTAGGATTGACTTTAAGTCCTTCTATCTACTATGGTTTGTTTTTTGCAAGGCAATGAGGATTAAGTGATTTGCCCAGGGTCACACAGCTAGTAAGTGTCAAGTGTCTGAGGTCGGATCTGAGCTCAGGTCCTCCTGAATCCAGGGCCAGGGCTCTATCCTCTGCGCCACCTAGCTGCCCCTATCTACTATGATTTTACTTGAGATTGATAATTAATTTGTCTCATATGAAAGTCTAGTCTGTTCTGGATTATAGTAATGATGTCAAATGTCATATAGAGACAAGAAATAAAGCTGGAAATGACCTCAGCAGTTTAATAGGTGTAAAACCCATTGTGTACTTGGCAATATTAGTGAAAAGAAGATAATTAGTCAGCTACATAATATTTATGCAGATAATTTGATGTTTTGCAGTGACTATAAATGTTGGAACTTACTGTGTAGGATGGGATCCAATGGGACTGTAGTGGTTCTTAATATGTGCTTATGATCTTGTTTTGAGCCTGGTTTTATATATTTCTTTGAACAGCCCTGTCTTAATAGTCTCAATAAATTAGAAGACCAAATTGGTTCTAAAAGTTATTATTGACGTGATAGGCATGCTGAAGAATTAAGAGCTTGCCAATAAGGGCAGAATACTAGCAAGCTGCCTGCTAGAGTGTTTATGAGTAGCATAATGATGCTATAATAATGGTTGTGAGTCGTACAGCTGAATAATGAGTCAGTCTCAGGTGGATACATATACAAGAAATGGGGGAAATTGGAGAAGCAGATCAAAAAGTGGAGGCTGGCTTCATCTCAAGCTCCACATTATCAAAGGTGGCCTGTACCTGGTTGACCGCAGACCTGTCTGTTATACTCCTTGGGTACCTTGGGTAGTATGAAGAGGCAGCATCAATGCTGGGTCTCAAGTTGGAAGACCTGCTATTAAATTCTGCCTCCATTATTACACATTTGTATGACCTTGGGTAAGTCTCTTAACCTATGTAGGCCTCAGTTTCCTCCTGTGCAAAATGAGGGGGTTGTATTAGATGGCTTTTAAGGTCCTTTCCAGCTCCTAGTTTTTTAATCCCACGATATGATGTTACAGCTCTGCAGGTAAATGTAGCCCCACATCAATCCGGGATAAAAGGTCCTAGTGTGTAGCATGTATAAAAGATTCTATGAGGACCTCCAAGGTTATCCATCCCTGGGAGAAGAAGTACCCAGTAACCTCATGTCCAATTGACAATGGCATTGCCTTCATCCTTTCAAGGCTGGAAGTATGTCTTCTCATGAATAGATCCTTCTGTGAGCTATGGCTTTGCCTGGTTTGGCCTCTACTATTGAGGGCTTTGAATATTTGTTTTTCCTCTTGGAAGGTTGCATTGAGGATCACCTCAAATCAAGGCAAACATTTTAAACCTTCCATTATTCAAAACTATTTCTATACAGATACCTGGTTCTTTTTGTGAAAAGCTAGACCCTGAGAAAATGGAGCAGAAATTCACTTATGATCTGGTACTTTCCTTTTTGGGGGAACAATAAAAAGACCTGCTCCTATAAGTAATGTAGGTAGTCCCTTAATGATATAAATGCAATGTGATTTCTTTATCCTTTTGTTTCTTCAGATTCTTTATTTTAAGTCTGTGATAGTGTATCCTTACACTTAATTATTTTAAAACAGGTTTAAAAACATACTGGAACAGGTAAAACTTATTCAAGAATTCAGAATTGAGGAAGTTTCTAACATAAGGAATAGTTTGATATTTGTAGAAAACCAATCTGCTTTTATTTGCTCCTTATAGGATCATGGTCACACACAAGTGTCCTCATATCGTCAAGATCACTCCTTGATCATGAGGTCAATTGTCCATATGACGGATGCTGCTCGTTCTGGAATTATGCCTGCTGCCCAGCTCACGACCATTAACCAATCTCAGCTCAGTGCTCAGCTGGGATTAAATCTAGGGGGTGCCGCTATGACTCACACATCTCCTTCACCTCCTGCAAGCAAATCAGCAACTCCTTCCCCATCAAGCTCTATCAATGAAGAGGATGCAGATGAGTCAAATAGAGTAAGTTCAGCATTATCATCTTGGTTACTGGTTTATCATTTAACTGGTGACAGCATTCAATTTGATCACTGATCATCTATACATATAGTCTTCATAGAAAATGTGAGAGCATTCCATGATCACTTTTTTGAATTCCAGTCTTGGTATTACCCTGTGGAACAGCATGCTGGCTGATGTGAGAGGTTAACATCTATGAGGCACCAATGGACTATATGAATTTGCAGTTGTTATTTATTTTTTTTAATTTTGGAGGAAAACATCCCTGGACTGGGTATTAGGAAATTCTGGTTTCACTCTTGGCACTGGCATTAGCTAGGCTAGTTATGAGACTTTGGTGTCTCTTCTCTGGGCCTTGGTTTTCCCAAATATAAAGTGAAAGAGCTGCTCTAGATAATATTTAAGGGCAGCTAGGTTGCATAGTGGATAGAGAACCAGGCCTGGAGTCAGAAAGACACATCTTCGTGAGTCCAAATCTGGCCTCAGACACTTACCAGCTGTGTGACCATGGGCAAGTCACTTAATGTATTTGCCTCAGTTTCTTCATCTGTAAAATGAGCTGGAAAAGGAAATGTCAAACCACTCCATTATCTTTGCCAATAAAAACCTAAATGAGTTTACAAAAAGATAAAACTGAAAAATGACTGAGCAAAATGAGATAATATTTAAGGTTCTTTTCAGTTCTAGGGGTGTCTGAATCTAAGTTTTTACTAATATGAGCATTTAAAAAACTAAACAAAGCTTTTGAAAATGGTGTGTTCTTTTTTTTTTATATTTATCACTTAGTAAATAGCACTTTTACACCTTTGTTTTTACTTTGCTAATATCACTTATACAAGGTATCCCAAAAGTCTTAGGGAATTTTAGCTTCATTTTAATCTATTAAAGCTTAACACTGCAATGAGGCTTTGGGACACCTTGTATTTGTTCTGTAGCACTATATAGACATAAATAACATTTTATTTTTAAAAATTGATATCTCATGTTTTCACATCACTTACATTTTCCCAAATGACACTCCTTCCTTCCACTCCTATTAATTAAGCCTAAGGTCTTTAAACAACAAAAACAAATTTAAAGGAGGAAAAAACCCAATTAACCAAAATCAACCAAGATATCAACTAAACCTGACATTAGCTTTTGTGCTCCACATCCCCAGTCACACACCCCTTATCTGGAACCTAGCTTGTTGAATTACATACTGACCCAATAAATGAATGATTAAAAACCCCACTTATTAAGTACTTGTTGTGTACCAACCATTGTGTGAAACCCTAGAGTTTCAAATACAAAAGCAGAAATAACCCCTGCTCTCAAGGAGTCATTCTAATGGGGGAGACAACCCATATAGGGAAATGGTGGAGGCATTTTGTTTTGAAAAGTCATAGAGATAGGGAATAGAATCTTTTTTATTTTTTTTTTGCTGAGGCAATTGGGGTTAAGTGACTTGCCCAGGGTCACACAGCTAGTAAGTGTCAAGTGTCTGAGGCCAGATTTGAACTCAGGTCCTCCTGAATCCAGGGCCAGTGCTCTATCCACTGCACCACCTAGCTGCCCCGTGAATAGAATCTTTTATTTATTTATTTATTTATATATATATATTTTTTTAGTGAGGCAATTGGGGTTAAGTGACTTGCCCAGGGTCACACAGCTAGTAAGTGTTAAGTGTCTGAGGCCAGATTTGAACTCAGGTACTCCTGACTCCAGGGCCGGTGCTCTATCCACTGCGCCATCTAGCTGCCCCCCATGAATAGAATCTTAATGGAGTAGATGGCCAGGATTTGTCCAGTATCAGTGGTAGTATTAATTTGAATACGGTTCCAGAATTGGAAATTAGGATGTGTATTTTAGGGGGGTAGATGGTAGGTAGCAGAGGCAACACATCATGGTTAGCAGAGCAGTTGGAGAGAAGATTGCTTGGGGATGAGGTAAAGCATGACTGGATCTGCATAGACAGAGTGAACTACGTGTGTCATTCTCCAATCAGGTCAGCAGGGCTGGAGTTCCAGAGTTGAAAACGGTTAAGTTTTTCAGGGATTTCCTTTGGTCCCAAGGTCCTCAAGGTTATCACATGTATAAAATACCAGATTATCAGCATTCTTCTGTTTAATTTTTAGACCATCAAATGTTATTATCACAGCTGGACCATGATTCCAATACCTTGGATTGGGTGATTCCCTTTTTGAGGGGGTGATGTTGATTAGGTCATTATTAGCCCTGATACTAGATGCTGTATCAAATTTGCTTCTAGGAAAAATAGATTCTTCTCTTGAAGAGAATCTGAGTTTCATCTTGTTTATCATCCTTTCCAGGTTCAAATTCATTACACAGTATTGAAGGCTATCTCCTCAGTTTGGAGAAGCTTATTCCCCTTGAAGGATACTATAGGACAACATGAGGAGAAACAACAGCCTTAAGAAATGTATTTATTTTTGTATTTTTAAAAAATAGTCGTTATTTTAAGGGAACACATACAGTATGGGACCTGATTTTATAAAATTAAGACGCCATTGTAGTTAGTAGCTCTACCCATAAAAAGATTGGGCTTATCTGGGAATAATTTCATGATGAATACATGTATCTTTAGCCGGTTTCTTATCACAGTGTTGGAATTCTGCAGGAAAAAAATACAAAGTTAATGCTACTTTGCCTCCTTAGGAATTTTAGTAATTGGAAAATATTCCAGATGATTTTCATTCAGAAGATAATAGTCCTCTGGGAAGATCTGAAATTTAGTGAACTGAATGGCTGGTGGTGGAGATCTAAAACAGGATCTTTAATCTCTGATCCAATACTGACCTCAGCTAGAGTTAATTTTTATTTTACCAAAACTTGGCTTTTTTACAAAGTTTCTGTCAGGTTTTTATAGATCTTCAGTACAGCTAATAGAATCAGTAGGGGAGGAAGCATCGTTTAGTGGATAAAACACAGTTGATAAAAAGCTTCCCCCCCATACCTTCTGACAGGGACATTATGTGAATAAATGAAATAAAGTCATATGCAAAAGGCTTTGAGGTATGTGGAGTATGTGAATTTGGCAGGGGATGTTATATTAATTTAAGGTGTTTGTAATGCTTTAATAAATGCCTTTGAAACTTTTAAAGCTTCACACTCTGGTAATGAGGAGTAGACAAAATGAACTGTTATTGAAAATTATGACAGAAGAATTCATATTCTAGGGCTCACTTATCACATAAGTACCTTTAGTCTTTTAAGAAAAATTCAAGTGTCAACTATTACTTTTTTAAATGGTTTTTAATTTTAGAGAGAGTATCAGTTCTCTTTTTTGCTGTACTTAGTTTTGACATTTTCACATTACTTGCTATATTCTTAAAAAGTGAACATTTTTCTAGAAATAAAAGATGACCTTTAACTCATTGTGAAAGTTTTAGTCATTGTAGCTAATATTCACTTAGATTTAGAGAGGCCCATTGGCAAAGTGACATTCTTGTGAAATCAGCCTCAACGATTGCACTTTCAAATTGTTCATAAACACTAATGATGAGTTGTTTAAAATATTGGAAGATGGTCAATATTATAAAGATCATTAAACTTTTGCTCCTAAAGCCTAATGTCAGAACAGACTATACATTCATATACAGTATAGTGCATGCATAATGTTGTATAGGACATTGGATATTTTTTATTATCATGGCTCTTGAGGATATGTATTACTAAGTTTGAATTTCATCTAAAAGTGTTACTTGACACTGTGCAGTTTTAAATAAACATATTTTCCCTTTTGTTCACAGTGGCTCATCTGTTGATGATTTAATGAAACCTTAAAAGGACAATTGTAGGTCTAAATCTTGCTGCAATCCATGTGGATATATTTTCAGCAATAATTTTTTTTAATGCTTTGTAGGCCATTGGAGAGAAAAGAGCTGCTCCAGATTCTGGCAAGAAGCCCAAAACTCCAAAGAAAAAGAAAAAGAAAGATCCCAATGAGCCACAGAAACCAGTGTCAGCATATGCCCTATTCTTCAGAGACACACAAGCTGCAATTAAAGGTCAAAACCCCAATGCAACCTTTGGAGAGGTCTCAAAAATAGTAGCATCAATGTGGGACAGCTTGGGTGAAGAACAAAAGCAGGTAATGAAGGCTATCTCATGGAAATGAACTAAAGCTACTAATACGAATCCATATTTCTACTGTGTTTTTGTTTCAATATGATAGTATGCAAAGCCCTACCCTGTAACAGCACTGAAGGACAAACGGTATATTTTTTTTTTTTTTTTTTTTACAAACGGTATATTTAACAGAGTTCTTATCCTTCCAAGTAAATAACTTATGATAATATGGTTGCTTCTGATGATAGCCTTTGTTTGTGAGAGGAAAAATCATCCTACTGTTCTCTGAGCAATATAGATTTTTTTCCTGTTAGCTTCAAGGATGAATGTTCAGAACTCAATGAACATAAGAATGGAAGAGATCTTCAGTGGCCTGCAAGCACCAACTTTTGATAATAACCTTTTCTTTTTAAATAATGTGGGTTTTTTTTTCTTTGTTGAAAGTTACACTAGAAAAAGCTTAGGTACATCATGCTTGCCTTTCCATTGATCATCTTTCTGAACCTTTGTACTGCCCTGGTTGGTTTCCAAACTTTGAAGCTAACTCTGCATGTCTCATTATAGTAGCCAAGCATTTGAAATTGTATTCCAAGTTCATTTTAGAACTCCACTGTATGATAGGCTTTCAGAGATTAGCTATGCTGGTAGGAAATACTTCCTTAGGGGTTTATTCTCCCCTTCATGGCCATTTTCCTCCTATGCACAGAGGAATGAAGTCCTTGGACATCTGTCCTTCCCTTACTACTTGCATGAAACACCAATTACTATTATTAGGAATTAATACTTACATTTTGACTGGAGAATAGACCCCCATTAGAGATAAAATGTAACATTGTTTCGGAAATAAGTGGAAAATTCTTGGTATCATTTATAAAACATGAATGTAATCTGTAAAACTTGTTTGGTTAGAGTAGTGAAGACAGATGGAGGTTTTTACCAGTAAGCCAATATGAAAAGTAATTTCCATATATTATTTCTTATGTTTTCTAGAATTATAAACAAATCCCAAAGGCTTTTAAACTACTGTATCTAACAATTTGGATGGGAGTACAATGATATTTTTAGACTAATACAAGGATTCCAGAGTAAACGGTACCATTCTGATTTCCTAAAGTACATATACATTAAATATCATGGAATTTTATATGCATAGCTCAGTAACTACATTCATGAAATATCACTTCATTTCCCCCCATTTCCTCAAATTCTTTTTACAATTTTTTCAAAGAAAACCAAGGTTGAAATTACCTCATATATTTTTTTCATTTTTCTTCCTTCATTTTTTCCTTCAATTTTTTCTCTGTTCAGTTTGCTATCTGATTTGGAATAGGTAAGAGAGATGTCTGGAGACAAGTATAGAGAGAAGAAAAATATTGCTGTGGAAAAATAGCTAGTAAAATTATTTGCATTCATCTGTATTTTTAATTGATTTATTGCCTTGGAATACTAGTGAAGTTAACCTAGAAAAAACAGCAATATGGACAAAATTTTATATAATCTAACCCATAGTCAAAAACTTGAAAATCTTTTCTCCTTTTGCAATAGTAGGGAGTATATCCATGTTTAGGTAGGTTGTCTTTTCTAACATTTTAAAATCAAAGCCATAGAGGCCGGCACTTTATGTGCTTTTTATTATGACCTAATTTTCTTATTTTTAGTGCAGAATTGAGATGCTAAAGGTATTATTCATTGTCATGTTTTAATAGGTATATAAAAGAAAAACTGAGGCTGCCAAGAAAGAATACCTAAAGGCACTCGCTGCTTATCGAGCGAGTCTCGTTTCCAAGGTAAGAGTGTTGATTCGAATCAGATATCAGCTCAAGTTAAGAAGTGATTGTTTTAAGTATTTAGTCATGATATTGAAAGCAATTCTTTAATATCTTACATTTAAATGTAACTCCCCTAATATTTGACAAAGCAACTACTACAGACTAGAGTTATATTTTTTTCATAAGATATGAAGTCACAATTTTATGACAATAGAGCTATAATGTAAACAAATGGTAAACTTCTAAATTCAATTAATCAGTTCTATTCTGTCCCAGGCTCTGTGCTGGGCACTAAAGATGCAAAGACAGAAGTGAATACAGTCTCTGTCCTTGAGAAACTTATATTTGACATTTATAAGACCAGCTACATGAAGAGTACAAGATTGAAATTTTAAAGAATTGGCTTTGAAAGGGAATATTATTACATATAATAATTGAATATTATTGAATATTCAGTTGAATAATTGAAAATTATATTGATTAACACAAATGTATACATACACATATATAAACATCTATATACACATATCTACATCTATACCTATGAGAACACAAATACATGTGTACATATTTTATTTATATATGCATGAATATATACTCAAGTTCAAACGATTACTTCAGAAAAATGACTACTTGGAAATTTTTTCTTTTTGTCAAAAGGTAACAAAATACACTTGCCAAAACAATGGGAAGACTGAATCCATGTAAAGACCCTCATTTTTAACTATAAAGTACCCAAGTACAGGCAGGCTCTGTTTCCTGGAAATGGTATCATAAAGCAGATCAACACGAAGTGGATTGTAATTTCCCATAGGAGCAATGTTATTAATTTGGGATTGTGCTCCTGACCAAGGACTTGACACCAAATAAATCATAAATATGACCCACAATATGTCATAAAAGCAAAGATAAAACAATGATAAACTACCATAATAATAGCTCACATTTATATTGCACTTTATGGTTCACAAAGCACTTTCCTCAAAACAACCTTCTGAGTGTGCTAGTATAAGAATTATTATCCCCGTTTTACAGATGAAGAAACTGATCTTCAGAGGTCAACGACTTGGGTAGTCTTAAAATTAGGAAATGTCAGAGGTAGGACTGGAGCTCAGGTCTTCTGATCCTAAATCAAGTGGTCTTTCTGATAAATTATACTGCTAACACAATCACTAAAAATAGTGAAATTTGCACAGGGTGTTACAAAATGGTCACAGATATGCTGGTTTTTTGCATGTCCAGTAGACTATAAAAGATTCAATAGATTAGAAAATATGTTTGTATGTATATGTCTTTTTTCTTTGTTCTAGCCTTATGACATTATTTGTGTAACTCCCACTGTGGAAACTCTGCATAGCTTCAGATTAGCAATCTAATAAAATTTATAATCCCAGCCTGTTGCCTAGGGTACAAAGAGGTCAAATAACTTGAGCAGGGTCACATAGGTAGTATGTAGAAAACCGACCTTGAACTCCAATCTTACTGAGTTTGAGCATAGCCAGTCCTTCAACTACTGTGCTCTGTTCTTTGTCTCTCCCCACCCCTTTTCTTCCTCTCTCCCTTTCCCTCTCCCTCCTATCTGTGTTTCTCTCCTTTCTCCCCTCCCTCTCTCTCCCTCTACCCTTCCCTCTAGCCTCCCCATTTCTCTCCTACTCTCATTTTTTTGTACTTCATCTGTGATTTCCTTGTTATTGGCAATTCTTAATTTATCAAATTTCCTCTACCAAGGCAAATTGGAAATTTCTCTGAAACCTATGGTCTTAGAGAGTTGCTTGGGGCACTGAAAAGTTAATTCTCTTGCCCAGGTTCACATAACCAACATGTGTCGGAGATGAGGCTTGAACCCAGGTCCTCCTGATATCAAGTCAAGGCTGTATCTCAATCTATTGTGTTATAGTGTCTCTCTGGCATATATCACATAAAATTACAATGATTATGAATCATGACTTTGACCTAAAGCTTAAATGTTAACTATAATATTTATTAAAGATTTAGTTAATAATTATTTCAATGCTTTGTTAGAATTTAAACAGGGTTAGGGAATATGATTTAACTGGCTTAGGTATCTTAAAAAGATTTCTAATTAAGTTCATCTAGTGCTTTATTTCTTTTGAATAATTTTCCTTAGCAAAAGATTCGGAATCATTCTGTTGACCTTAGAAACTGCTTCAAAGTACTAGTCTCAGTACAAATTTGTGATTGTGTTTATACCACTGAAGAGCATATTTAAAAAGGTTAATTCCAAACGTCCCCCTTTCCTATTTCTACCTCTTCTGTTTAAAGTGAAATTGTAGCTGCTCGGTATCAGAACAAATAAAGGCCACACAGCAACGTGATAGATGTTCTTAAGTTTGAGCTTTGTCAAGCACTCTCAGAACACTTCACACTTCATTGGAAAGCTATAAAAAACATTTACTATGTCAGGATTGAGGCCTTTTAAAAAGAAGTTTCAAAACATCCCTAACAGAATTGTTAAGACAACCATAGACATTATTCTGACTATGCAAGCCCTGTTGCCTTGCTGTGTGTTCAAAAATGACCAGAAATTATGGAATGAAAAAGTAAAGGTGAGAATTGAGGAACAAAGGGTAATTAGATTGACAAAAATAATTGGAGGTATTATATACAAAGCAGAAAAAGGTAGAAGATGCCAATATGTAAGGATACAAAATGAACCTCTAAATGTATTAGCCACTGAGTCAAATCATATTAAGAAGGCATTGTGATATATGGGAAAGATTGCTGACTCTTGAAGTTAGAGCACCTGGGTTCAAATCTTTTCTTGGATAACAAGACTATATTTATGACATTGACCAAGTCATGTAAATCTAGCACCTCATTTCCCTCAAAAATGTAAAATTCTAGAACTCTGAGGTCCCTTCCAGTTCTGATCCTATCCTTTTGAATTAGGAGGCTTCTAAGTACCATTAAATTAGCTCAACTAATTTTACATTTACCTTGAGTTATTCTGGAATTAGTAGAAGGAATATTGTATCTCTAATATAACCAAATGAACTATATATACATATACAGGCATATATGTGTATGTATTTGTTTACAAACACACATGTATATGCCTATATATGTGTATATATAGTGTAACTGAACTGGAATATATGAAAATCTGATACACAGAAACCAACCCATCTCTGCCTTAGTAGATTAGTCCTAGAAAGTTACCCCAAACACATAGAAGTTGAGTGACTTGTCCAGGGTCAGCTAGTCAGAAACAGAATGAAACCTAGGACTTCCAGACTTCAAGCCTAGGATGCAGTCACTATTTTATATATATATAAAATATATCTGAGTAGATATTATGTATTTATTAAGCACCTATTGTATGCCTATTGGGCTCTCAATCTTCCTCTGGATCCCTGCCCTTACTCTAGGGGACTTAAGCATGTGTGTCAATATTCCTTCAACTGCTCTACCCTTCAAGTTCTTCATTATCCTCAACTCCCGTAATGAAAATAGGGCTTTGATTGTCATAGAGCTTACCATCTAGTACAGATATAGGGCAAATATGTTATGCCATACAGTAAGTATACCATAGTCACTATACTATATTTGTATTTAATAGATAATATTATATTTAATATACTTAACATTTACTATTCTATAAACTTATCCTTTAATAACCATACAGAATTAAATGCAATAAGAGAATGAAATACAAACACTAGCCATGTATGTTCTGAAGAAGGGAAAAGTCTTACTTAGATTTTAGGTCAATTTGATAGTGTGCTATATCTCAGAGGTACTAAGTAATTATCAACAATGATTGTATACAAAGTCTTAGATTAATATTCTATGCATAAATTTGTTATTAAACATTAAAAACAGGAAAATAAGATTATATCCAGGCATAAGCAGTTGTAATTTATATAGATCATTGGCAAGTTACTATAAAAAATGGAATACATTTGATTGAATGTGAAAATTAGCTGCCTCATAGGCACATAACAATCATCATACCAAGTTTGACTTATTGTTTATCCAAACTGGTATTGATAGATTAAAAAAAAAAACTGAAATCAACAAGATGAAATTTAACAGGGCTAAATGTTTTGTACTTGGATGAAAAATAAATTGTACAATTTAAATATAAAGGAGCTTGAACTTACATCATTTCATATAGGAGGAAAATCTTAGTTGACCACCAGCTCAATATGAGCCAAGAGTGTGATATGAGTTGATGAACTCTCTAATAGACAACATTTTTTAAAAAAAGCACAGTGTCCAGCTTACAGGATCTACTAGTGTTTTTGTACTGATTATACCATGCCAATATATTGTATCCAATATATTGGAATAACCACATTTTAAAGAATGCATCAAGAGGAGGGTAGGTAAAGAGGATGGTGAGGGGGTCTGAGAATCCTTTCAAGAGGAAAAATTGAATCACCTGGAATACTTAGCCTCACAAAGAGAAGACTAAGGTGAAAGAATGATAGCTGCCCCAAAATGATTGAAAAGATGTAAAGGTGGAAGAGGAAGTAGACTTGTTTTTGTAACAAAGAAAGTGTGTGTCTATGAGGACCAAATAGTTGGGAACTTAGGAAAAAGTCTATTTTGACTCTACAAGCACCTGTTAAACACCTAATATGTGTAAAGCACTGGGCTATGTGCTAGGCCTGCAAAGACAAAAAATGAAGTGATCCTTGTTCTCAGAACTTACATTTTTATTGGAGTTGTCTGAGAGAGATAACATGAATGAAGAAAATTAAATTCAAAATTTATCCAAAGTAATTATTCCATATAAATAGAAGAATTAGAGTTGACCCTACAAGGGATTTGATTGTGAAACAATGAATTGTGCATCCCTAATGTTCAAGTATAGGCTGAATGACCATTTTTTAAAGGCACTGTAAAAGGGATCTCTGTATTTCTATAGTGTATAGAGTTGTACCACATCACCTATTAACTCCCTTAGGTAAAGAACATTCATCACCCTATTTGAATGCTAGAGCAGTGTGATAAAATAATTATTAATAATGGATTTCTTGGGGGACCCAGAGATTTGTTTCTCAGTGCTTTCTGCCCCCACCCTCACCCCCACACTCCCACTCTAAAAAATTGAGTTCTTGAGCAAATCTTGTCTGGGACAAACCCAAGGGAACAAAAGAAATGGAGATAGAGTCTTTTTTCTATATCTCAAAAATTTATTATTTCATCATTTTCTCAACTCTTTGAAGAAGTGTCCCTGCCCAGTCCCTGAGGGCACTTTATATCCTAGATCTCATCATTTCCCACATCCTCCTACAGATTGTCCCACAATTTTCTCTTATCTTTACTCTCTGCCAATCTAGTGACTCCCTTATAGTTCTGGGGGGAGGAAATCTTGGCTAGGTTTCACCTAACCTTAAAAAAATCTCTCACGTGACCCAAATATCCCCTCAACCTATTATCCCTATCCCACTCAATAAACAATCTCTGTACTCCTTGCCTCCTCTCAACACACTTCTTATCCCTTAACAATCTGTCTTCCAACTTTATCACTCAACTGAAACTACGCTTTCAAATGTTACTAATAACCTCATAATGTCTTAATTCAAGTCTTTTTTTCATTCCTCACACTCTGCATTTTCATGAGTCTGTTCTCTTGATTTTCCTCCAACTTTCTTGGTACTCCTTCTGGGTCTCCTTTACTGAATTATTTTCTTATGTCCTACCCCCTAATAGTGTATATATCCCTTTCCCTTGGTGATTGCATCAACTCCCATGAATTCAAATACCATCACTATATCTAGCACTGGTTTCTCTCTTGAGCTCTAGTTCTGCATCACCAACTCCCCATTTAATATTTGCCATTGGATGAACCTGTCTAAAATCGGAAGTTATTCTCTTTCCGCTAAAACTATCTATCCTTATTTCTGTTAAGGGCACCATCATCATTCCATCTACTCATGTTCACCACGTTAGAATCATCCTTAATTCCTCAGTTTTCTTCATCATACATATCTGATCGTTTCCACCTCCATATTTGTTGTGTTGCACTCATCTCCTTCTCGATATTCAGAGAGCCACCAACATAGTTCAGATGCTTGCCCTTTATTGCTTGGACGATTTCCATAGCCTTTTAATGGATCTTTTCATCTCAAACCTTTGCCCAATTTGTTCCACCAAAGAGATATTCCTAATGCAAGACTTGACCATGTAATTCATTTCCTAAAAAATGGTCTTGTGTCTCCCTCTTGTATTTAGGATCAAATCAGGCTCCTGTTTGGGTTTTTTAAGTCTTTCTTAATTTGCCTCTAACCTATTGTTCCAAATTTATTCCTTTCATATACTCTTTAGTCTAGCCAAACTGACCTACCTACCAGGTTCTATCTTGTGTTTCTGTGTCTTTGCAAAGATTGTCTCCTATGCCTGCAATGCACTGTCCACTCATGTCTACCTCTTAAAACCCCTAATTTTCTTTTAAGCTCAGTTCAAGTGCCATATCTTACATGAGCTCTTTCTATATTACACAGAATTTTCTAGGGCCTTCCCATCCAAATTGCTTTGTATTTATGTATATTTTGTATTTACAAGTAGAAGTCCATGATTTCTCCCCTGGTAGAATATAAGTTTCTTGAAGGCAGGACAGCTTAATTTTTCTCTTTGTATTCCCGGGGACTAACATAGTATTTGGCATATAGGAGGTGATTAATAATAGATTGAGTGATTCAGAATTGAACAACTGAATTAAATAGGGAAATTGATAAACTGTATTTTTCCTTAAGCAGAAGTTGTGTAAAGGATAAGAGTAAAAAATTAAAACTACTCATCCTAATCAGTATTTTACTTGGTAAAAAAATGGCATTGTTTGGGGGCAGCTAGGTGGCACAGTGGATAAAGCACTGGCCCTGGATTCAGGAGGACCTGAGTTCAAATCTGGCCTCAGACACATGACACATACTAGCTGTGTGACTCTGGGCAAGTCACTTAATCCTCATCGCCCCACCCTACCCCCCCCAAAAGGACAATTTTTAAAAATGGTATTGTTTTTGGACAGTTATGTGGTATCAACACAAAGTGAATAGTCAGAAATGCCATGTTTCTAATCCCTGAATCTGGAATAAGTTACACAATTCTTTCTGGATGCTGTTTTCCCCTCTGTTTATAGCTAAATAGATTAACCAGAAAAAACTTTCATGGCAACCTGTTAATTAATATCAGGGATGTTTTGATAAAGGGTAACACTCTAAGGTTTTAAGGCCTTTTAACTTGCAATTTCTAAGAAATCAAATTGTTGCTTTTATTAATATTATGCTAAATGTCCCAGTGAACATTTATGTGCTGTTTGGTAGTGTATATTGTGTGCAGAATCAAAAAGTGTGTAGATTTTTTTTCAAGTATTAATTGTCTTCTGAGTAAGAAGTTGGCTAATGTGTATATATATGTATATATATGTATATGTATATTATACACACACACACACACACACACACATATATATATATATATACACACACACACACACACACACACACACACACACACACACACATCAAGGAGTTTGATACTCTTACATTTGTGTTTGTTTTTTAAAATTCTGAAACTTTTTAAAAACACAGGCTGCTGCAGAATCGGCCGAAGCACAGACAATTCGTTCTGTACAGCAGACTCTGGCATCTACTAATTTATCATCCTCCCTTCTCCTGAATACTCCTCTTTCTCAACATGCACCAGTGTCAGCATCTCCTCAGACTCTTCAACAGTCACTTCCCAGAGCAATTGCTCCTAACCCCCTAACCATGAGACTGCCAATGAATCAGATCGTAGCTTCCGTTACCATTGCGGCCAACATGCCAACAAACATTGCAGCGCCATTAATTAGCTCGATGGGAACAACCATGGTTGCCACACCATCTTCAACTCAAGTGAGCCCCTCAGTGCAAACCCAGCAGCATCAGATACAGTTGCAGCAGCAGCAGATGCAGCAGATGCAACAGCAACAATTGCATCAGCATCAAATGCATCAGCAAATCCAACAGCAAATGCAACAGCAGCATTTTCAACACCACATGCAACAACATTTGCAACAGCAACAACACATCCAGCAAATCAGTCAGCAGCAAATGCAGCAGCAGCTGCAGCACATCCAGTTGCAACAAATGCAGCAGCAGCAAATGCAACACATGCAGCACCAATCGCAACCTTCTCCACGGCAACATTCCCCTGTAGCTTCACAGATAACTTCACCCATTCCTGCCATTGGAAGTCCCCAGCCAGCACCTCAGCAGCACCAGTCACAAATACAGGCCCAGACACAGACTCAAGTATTATCACAGGTCAGTATTTTCTGAAGATAAATATTGCAAAATTGATTTGCATTTATTTGGGAGGATGAGATGTAAGAGTAAACCATATTTGGCTGAAACTGTAAATTGTTGATGGTGGTTATGCAGGTGTGCATAACAGATCAATGGTCCTCTGAAGTGTCTATCAGATAGGCAATAAAGAACTACAATGTAGCTGTGTATCATCTTTTAGCTAACTATAAATCATTTGGTTTTTAAAGAAAAGAAAAGCTGTGCTCTTTCATGTGATGCCTTTTTAATTTATTCAAGCTTTACCTACAATATGTGAATCCAATGGTCTAATAAATATGGGACATTATGGTGACTGTAGACTGGCCTTTCAGAGTTATATTATAGAGTCCTTATTTCTCGAAGAATGAATGAATGAATGCACTTCAAGGCAGTTTGAACTCGTGAAGCCCTTAAAAGCACAGTTGTAACTACCTGTAAAACGAAGACTCAATTTCATACAAACATTTGTATGACGTGAATAGTTGATGGCATTTTTTGTCATGGAGAAAAATAATGTAAATCACAGACTTTTGCCAAAGCTATTATTTTTGTTCTTAAAACTCTTCAGAAAAGCAAATGCGACTGATTAAATGTTCACTTTTATCCATGATTTCCTCAAATCAAACCACAGCATATGTTGTAACAAAATATATATTACCACTGTTATCCCATTATGTCCATTCTAATTAGAAAAAATGTGAATATTATATTCCGTGTTTTGAGTGACAAGTTTCAAAAAATAAAAATAAAAACACTGTATTTTTAAAAGGGAAATGCACTTAAATGAAAACAGTTATTACAAAAGTTAAGATTTTAAAAATGCAAGAGTTTTTTTTATTATGCTGTAATACCAGTAGAATATTTAAAAGAAGCTCTACATCTGAATAATCATTGTAAATAATTTCTTTAAATGTTGTAAGTTTTCCTATCATGTGTTGTAAAATTTTCATAAAGGAGGCTTTAATGTAAACACTGGTAACACAAAAACCATTCGTTGCTACGTTGCTTATTGTGTGTTTATGCTATTTTATACTTTTTTATGAGTTGATAGCAGCAATTAAGTTGTTTGTATTTTGCTTAACTAAAAAATGCTTTTATCTTGCTATAGAATAAACACATTTCAGTAAAAAAAACATGCAGATTGTGTTTTGATGAAAGAATCTATTTACTTTTCTAATTAAAAAAATAGATGTCGTGATTCATTTGTTTTTTTTTTTTAAATATGGTATGTATAAAGATACCATGCTAAGTTTCATTAGAACCAAAGTACAGTTTTCCATGTTAAGTTGGAAATGCTAAAATTTGCCTAGAATTCAAATTGCCTCACCGGAAACTTGCATTTACTTTTATTTATTTATTTTTTAAAGCTTGAGATGTAGTAAGAAATAAAAATAAAAAGACAGAAGTCATATTTAGGTCATAGGATTGATACCTGCTGGCATTTGGGGTATTCCTTGCTTTAATATGGTTGGTGAATGCTTATTCTGGAATATAAATACTTTTTTTTTCTGTACCTCCCATCTTGCCCCCCCCCCCTTTTTCCTTTCCCTCTGGAGAAGCTCTGCTATGAGAGCAGTATGGCCACTATCCCCAGTTGTCTTGCATGATTAATTACAGCATCTGTCCTGTCAGAAGCTATAATGAAGAGGTCTTGATAAAAATTGCAAATTACCACTGGCAACAGTCTTAAACTGCTTATGATAAAATGAAAATTAAAAACAGCAAGTGTCAAGCCTGACCAGCATCCTAATCTGGAAAGAATGAATGTGAGAGGTGGTGTCCATAGCTACTGTGTGTAAGAAAGACATACACAAATAATGGAGTATGGATTCCTGAAAGTTGCTGTTGTGGCTCAAAGAATATTTACTGTATGTTATGGGTTATTAATAATGAATTCAGCTTTCAATATTTCATAATCCTCTGGTACTCCCATATTATGTACAAATATTGAACAGCAAGAGATTCTAATTATAAATTTATAGATTTCTTGCAGTAGAAAAATGTATGTCTAAATTGAAGCTTTTCATAAGATGTATTAGTTGACAAGTATCAGTGTTGAAACAGTCTAAGGATGATACCTAATAACATCTACAGGGGAATGAGCATTTCACAAAGGAGAGATCTTCTTGCAATAGATATCTCACAGGCAGAAATGATTGTAAAATTTTTCCTGCAGATTGAAACCAGCATCATATAACAATGAGAAGCATTTTTTATATTCTGTTTTGAAACCTTTAAACAAATGTCTTCAAAATTAATTGCTAAACTACATGTGACAGTAATTGTGTATTGTTCTGTAATTGTCATATTGAAAGCCCATGAAGTATCGTTTGGAAAAATTGTCACTAGTGATAAGAGTTAATTGCAAGTGAAGTCTGTTTTCAACAGTTTGCAGTTATAAGCAGGTGTTATTACATCCATTAAATGATTTTATAAATCTTGGGTTTTATCACATTTGATTAAGTGCTGCTAAACTACTGATAGCCAATTCCAAGAAAAATAGTTTAATTACTCTAGCATACACACACACACACACACACACACACACACACTCATACACACACATATATTAATCACAAGACAGAGCTATACATTTAAAATGTCAAAGACTTGAATCATGAAAAAATAATCCTCAACCTTGTTACCAAAGTATATTTCACAAGATCCTCCAAAGCATATTGGGAAACAGCTTGTATTTCAATTTACATGTGCAACTGTTCGTATTCCTATGCCTTAAGTAACTTAGTGCACTTTTTGTTACAGGTTAGAAATAACTAGAAATAAATCGTGATGATGAAAAATGGACATGAGAAAGACATAGTGTCTGATTAGTGTGACATTGAAATTCTGTACCTCTTAAGTGGTGCTTTCTCTCCTGACATTAATAAGTCCCCTTTCTCCTCCCTCCCCCACTCCATGGAAGATATTTTATTACTCTGGCTAACTATGTTCTACTCTTGCATTAACCTATGCTGCCATATGATGAGAGAACATAAGGAGTTTTCATTTTTAGCTGACATGGGGTCATTAGTTCCTAAGTGAAAGAACAAAAGCTTAAATGCCTTTATGCAGTATAATTTCAACGATATATTACCACCTAACTATTGAAGTTTGATGATTTTCTAGACAGATGGATTTGTATCTCAGGTTTAACTAGGACTCTTCTGCTGCCTCATTCAGTGGGCTTTCAACATCTGAATGGCTTCTTTTCCATTTCTCACTTCATGGAGTATTTTTCAGCACTGGACTTCATTCTAACCTTTCCCTCCCCCACCCCCCCCTTTGTTTGGCTTTTGTTTTGCAACAGCTGTTATTATCGTTTTTGGTCAGCTGTGATTGCTGGAGGCAAAATAGGACCAGATGGTGTTTTGCTATGCATGAATGGAGAGTTAGAAGAGTTTGGATTGAATAGGCCAAGTTTGAATGGTGTCTATGCACCACCTGCCCGCGTTAGCAGCAGTATACACATCATAGTAGCATGATCTGTCTCAGACCTACTAGAATTGGATGGGAAAGGAGAGGGATGGGTTGGATTTTCTCCATATTTATTGATCTTCCATGCACTAACAGCATAATGAGGTGTACAGTCAATTTGAGTTAATTGGATATGACACAGCATGTACATGTAATCCATCACTCTAGTCTCCGGGTACACTTTATGGGTTTTGCTGCCACAGAAACACGTACACTCAGTAATAGCAAACATTAATGGGCTAAGTAGGCAGAAGTTAAATAGTATAATTGTCTAGATAGTAGCCTTAGAAATGTGTGGTGGAAGTTACTGAAGAGAATATACTTTAAAATATTGTTTATACCAACAAATAACATGGAATCAAGAGTAACACCTATATTCTACTAGTTCTAATATGAATTTTATATCCTAATGTTTGTTTAACCAGCATGATATGGTATAAAGATCCCTGGACTCCAGTGATCTGTTCTTGAGTTCCAGCATTTCCACTTAATAGTTAGATGACTTGGGTAGGTCATTTCATTTCCCTGAACCTCAGATTTCTCATCTATAAAATGGAGATAAGACTCACACTACCCACTTCACAGAATTGTTGGGAGAAAAGTAGTTTGTAAGCCTTAAATGTGAGCAATTCATTTTACTCATTATAATTAAAAGTATCATTAAATGTTTTGTGCTTCAATATGGATCTTTAATCTCTTCAGTAATATAAAAAAATAGTGTGTCCCAAAAGTCTTAGGGCAGTTCTAAGGTAGTAAAATTTAAAACTGGCCTAAGGCTGCATATATAGGACACTGGGATACTGTATATGTGTTCAACAATGCTAATAATAGCTGACATTTATTTAGCTCTTTAAGATTTGCAAAGTCCTTGACATACATTACTTCATTTAATCCTCAGAACCAATGGTCCTTTGAAGTAGGCACTAAGCATATTATTACCCCCACTTTACAGATGAAAAAACTCAGGGCCAGAGAAGCTAAGTGACTTGCCTACAGTTACTTGCTTGTTTCGAAGCATCAGAGGTTCAAGTTGAACCTAAATCTATCCTGATTCCACATTCTGAGCCCTTTCTACTGACCAATGCTAAAATACAAATGATATGGAAAGATATTCTACCCGGTGCAACTTTTGTTGATATCTTTCCTTAACATCCTGTGCAGTGGTTCTACCCAGTGTGCTAGTGGCCTTCCTCTGGTTCTTCCTAGCCATCTTCTTAACAGCTGCATTAACCACCATGACACTTTAGACCAAAAACTGCAGAGATTTCACCCTTTCATCTCTAGACCTTCCACCTTGAGGTCTTCCTGCCCTGCCCATTGATTGACTCACCTGGCCTATTCGAGAGAATAGGCATGTTCCAAACATATTTCACTTCATTTTCTCCTCCCAAGCAAACTTTGTGTTGACATAACATGTGCATCCTATGACCTTTTCCTCCTATATGCCATCCTCCTCCAGGTCCAGAACCCTTGTCAAATTGACTCCACCATTGTTCCTAAAAGTGGTGCATCAAGTATTCCTCCATGAAAATATATGGCTTTACTCACCAACTCTCTAACTCTCAGGACCTAAATGCCCCTTCCCGGCTACCATTCCATGCTGTGTGTTGTTTTCCCTATTAAAATGTAAGTTACCTGAGGGCATGGACTGTCTTTGTTTTTATATTTGTAGCTTCAGCACTTAGAATAGCCCTTCTGTCTTAATGAGTGATTAATAAGTATTTATTTCTTTATTTAATCTTGACACAGCACAGATATCAATGAAGATTGTCTAATAGTTATTCTTCATTCTTGCTATGTGACTATGCCACCCCCCTTTTTAGACATACATCTCCCTGGTGATATTTTATTTCATTTCAACCACACAATTCTTCATTGGTAATATACATAGAAATATAGTAGAATAAAAATGATACATTTAGATGAGCATCATTTGCAAAATCCAGGCACATCTTTTTGTTGTTATTACCTTATTGAACAGAATTTTCCAAACAACATACCTTTTCCTTCTCTCCCCAAGTAAAACATATTGAAACTCTACATTTGAGCAACACTTGAAGAAAAAAAATGTTGTCCTCGTTCACTGAGGTGTTTTAGCTCAGATAAGTCATCTTATACAAATGAATGACTGTGCCAAAGAGGAAAAAGTGAAACTCAGCAGCAAAGGAACAGTGGAGTTAGTGACACCCACTCCCTTCCTTCCTTCCTTCCATTGTTCATTCCTTTTTTTTCCCTCCTTATTTCCTTTCTAATTATTTTTTAGGAGGCAAGCATAATTGCCTAGCAGAAACAACAACAAAAACAAAAAGGGAGGAATGAAGGGAGGGAGGGAGGAAGCAAAGAAAAGAAGGATATTTGAAAATATTTCCTAGTATTTTAAATATTTAAGTGTATAACTAAGAATATCTCCTGTAAGCCTCTCAGTTCAATACTCTTCATTCGGGTTGTTCAAGTGCCCAAGAAAAGACAAATGTGTCTCATTCTCAATGTATTTCTAGGGGTGGAAGGCAGAGACTATCCTCACATTAATATAAAGTGTGAAATTATTTCACGTATTTTATTTGTCATCAGTTTGTGTTTACCATCCTTAAACTCATGTGATTAACTGAAGGGGCCATCTTGGCCCCCTCTGCTTGTAGGTTAAATTTCACTCCTTCTCCAGGGTTCTCCAAGTACCATTAAGGGGATTGGGGTTGTGGGGAGAGGAGTCTGGATTCTGCAAATGACTCCAGTTCCCCCTACCCATTATGTTTCCTCAGTCACAGAGAGGCAGGTAGGTCCCCATCCCTAAGTTCCATTTAACCAGTGACAGTGACATTAGCTTTTACACAGAAATATTTACTTAAAAATATAATCACTAACATACAAATTTATAACCCAGTCTGGGAGAGGCATGATCTTCCTCCTCCTTTCCACCACCTCAGTCACTGAGAAGGAAAAGAGGATTAGGTTAATAGCTTAGCTCAGTTCCCATAGACCAAAGTCTCAGTTCTAAGTCTTAAACCCATTCTGGATCATGTTCCCCCAGTTCCAGGCCCTCTGGCTTCTTTGGACTTCCATTCTGGGCTGGCTGCACCACCCCAATCCTGGTTCCAAAATCATCGTGGTTTGAACTTGCAATTCCTTGGGATTCATCACCAGCACCTGAAACTGAGGAGAACAAACAACATAGAATAGAAACACACCCTCCTGGTGCCGTTTCTCGGAGTGTGGGTAAAAGAGAGGGAGAGTAGAAAAAGGAAAAGTCCTTCCTCTCTCACTGGTTCAGTTCATGGTATCCATACTGCAGGTTAAACTGGGATCTTTATCCTCTGGATGCAGCAGATTAGAGTTGTCTAAAAAAGGACAGCCAAAAGGAAAGAGAACAGCACATTCTCACCCATTTTAAAAACATGAGCAGTCAATCAAAGGAGTCTACCCCCCCACCAATGTAGGAGGGGACTCAGGCTCCATCTTTGGCAAACTGAGTATGTTTGAGGCCTTTCGAGGATATCTCCATGTTAAGAGAAATGGGCATGAAGCCCAGGTTACATATTACATACACACACATATATGTTGTTTGAAACCTCAGGCAACTACTTCCATGGGAGAAGCTTCACAAAGGGAAAGCAAAAGCATGCATTTGTATTTATTAAAAAAAAAGAATAATACCTTTAGGATTTAAAAAACATTCCATAAGAATATCTCACATTTATGTTGTGCTTTGCAACTTTCAGTTTCACACACATGCAATATCTTCTCTAGTTTTCACAAGAATGCTGCAAAAAGGGAAGCTATAATTTATTCCCATTTTACTGATGAGGACATTGAGGCAAAGTGATATGACTTCATGGTATTGGGTTGGAACTAGAACCTAATTTTTTCTTTTATTCAATGCTCTCTTCAGAGTTCAGTGCTCTTTCCACTGTATAGAATTGTTTCTTACCAAAGGAAGCACAAGTATTTTGTTCCCCTCTTTAACTTTATTCCTCTTAATTTCAAAGAAATATTAATATATTATTTTAATAGCTGAGGCAAAAAAACAAAACAACAACAATAAAAACCTTGTATTTAACCACTTGTGAAGACTGAGTAGCCTCTCAGGTTCAGCAAAGAGAAAATAACACTATTTCTAATGTCTGGTACAGTTTGTGTGTGGAGGGCAAGATGGGAAACTAATCACTTGGGGTCATTGTGTGATGTCAGGTAAGTCACTCAAAAGACTGTACTGAGTAAGTTGCTATTTTTAATATATGCTCAACTTGTGTTTTTTTTTCAGCCATTTTCTGCTTCACACATCCTTAAAGGCCAGAAAATATTTACATGATTGCATACCTAAGACATACAATGGAGAATAGACTTGTTGAGTGTCAGGATGTTCCAATGAGCAAGAATAAGGCTGTTTTCTAATCCTTCTTTGATGGCTAATTTGCTCATTTCTACAATATCTTGGGCTGGTGGCCCTGTACCCCTTTCTTCCCTGCCTCTCACTGACCATTCTTTTTTTTTTTTTCTTCAGTGAGGCAATTGGGGTTAAGTGACTTGCCCAGGGTCACACAGCTAGTAAGTGTTAAGTGTCTGAGTCCGGATTTGAACTCAGGTACTCCTGACTCCAGGGCCGGTGCTCTATCCACTGCGCCACTTAGCTGCCCCTCACTGATCATTCTTAATCCTGTTATTCCTTTAATTGAGTTTCAGCAGTTAGTCCCAAGAGACAAATAATAGCATCTAAGGAAATCACAGCAATTCTGATCATTTATGAACTTTTAACATTCTAAATAAAGGAAGAGCTTTGGCTATTTGGACAATTCCTGATGGCCGGGTAGAACTAGCAAATTAAACATTTCTAATTCTTTACATTTTTAGTAGTGGTGATTCCCAATTGTGATATTTAATATATTGTTTTGAAGAGAGGCAATGATATAGTGGAAAGAACATTTTATTGGGAGTCAGGTTTCTTATACCACCTTTGTGACTTAATATTGGGATCATGAGTAAGTCCCTTTTCTCTGGACTTCAGTATTCTCAAGTCCCAAATTGGGGTTGTGAGTGGGGAAGAGATTAGATGAGATAATCTCTAAGGTTCCTTCCAGCTCTAGCATTTTATGATTCTGTAGGACAAATTTTGGCAGCCATAGCTTTTTTTTTTTAAAAACAAA
The DNA here is from genome assembly GCF_019393635.1 of Dromiciops gliroides. Lineage (NCBI taxonomy): Eukaryota > Metazoa > Chordata > Mammalia > Microbiotheria > Microbiotheriidae > Dromiciops > Dromiciops gliroides. The sequence continues at coordinate 403,200,408 of NC_057862.1, forward strand.
GAGACATAATTCCATTGGAAAATTTAATATCCTGTTTGCATGAAGAAAATGAAAACTGCTCGGACTATGTTTTTCGGAGATAGAGTTTGCATGAAAATGGTATGTTTTCACACATCTTGGAACATTGAAATCTTGATTGGCAAGGGAACCATGCAGTGCCTCAGGGAAATTATTCATGATTGAAATTTGTTAAAGAAAATGACAGTGTTATTTTGTTCTGGTTAATCGATAGAGAGGTGAGGTGCCATAGCTCAATTACCCTGCTGTATACTGCCAACCAATCAAATCAGAAACACTTTTTTAAAAAACATTAACACAAATTGGCTTTCTTTGATTAAGTTTCATTCCTGAGAATATTTGCCACTGTTTATTCGTGGGTCATATGTGAAGTTTGTTTATTATTGCTATAGAACAGCTAAATTGTCTACTAGAGATGAAGTAAGTGCTTTGTTTAATTCTTCTCCTGAGGTCAAACTCTTTTAAAGAGAACAACAGAAGGTTGTGTAGTTTATCAGAAGAGGTTTTTAGTTCTTGACCCACAAATGTGTTCAGAGACCAAAGTTGTCCTTTCCTTTTTTTCTGTTCTCTTTCTTTCTTTTCTTCTTCCTTTCTTTCACTTGCTTTTCACTTTCATTGTTTGTACTTTATACTTAGCAAGGGGCCTCTGTTGAGGGAAAGAATACACTTTGGTATTCTGGAGGAGCTTTCTGGTACACTATAACACCTCAATAGCTATTCACTAAGAGAAATTTGGGAAGCACTACTCTGTCAACCTCAAGCGCTTAATCATCTCTGAACATACTGGGGATGTGGGGCAGAATGCCGCAGGACAAATTAAGCACGTTTAATAGCAAACAAAAGCTCTGTTAGGGTTTGGGGACTCAGAGGTGAAGATTCCTGCAATAAGCAAGAGCAGAGCAAGTTACTAAGCTCAAATTCAATGGAGCAGGGCCATGGCTCTTGAAGGGGTAAGTCATTTAATTGATGTGGGTTTGTGGGGAGACACCACTAATAGCCACAGAACTGCAAGGCCCTTAAGACCTAATAAGCTATGTTTTGTAAGTCTGTATTCTTACAGTAACCAAGGGTTTTATGTTTGATACAGATGGTGTTTATATAGAGTATATGAGCTCCGTGTGAGAAATAGTCATAAAACAGACTGAGGTTTGGTATAATTATTCGCAATTACTATTGTATAATTGGATGCTGCAACTATTATATAAAAAATATTGGAGAAGTAGACCGTGTTCATACTTCAACAATAGTTATTAACAATAAGCGACATATGCTGTAAAATTTGCAACATATTCTATAGTGTTTCCAAACTAACAAGATTTGGCTAATTTGCAAATACAGAAGAGTGCTTTCTAATCTTTCTTGCTTTGGGAGGAGAATCCCTGGCCCTCACTTCCTTCAGACAGCACAACTTTTAGGCCCCCAGTATTATTCCATGAGCCAGCTCCCTAAAGCCACCCAATTAACAGATGGATTTGGATAACAAATACCTTCGCAGTAAAAGCAGGGCAGCTCTGTGGAATGGCACATATTTCTCAAGCTTCCTGTAAGCCTGCAAATGAAAACATAGTTGGGCTAAATTGTAGCAATTTAGCCCATTAACACACTGCTACTATATTGCTTCTGGATGGAATTAGTGATTCTATAGACACCCAGTCATTATATGTATACCTGAACTTCTCCATGCCCTAATAGAAAGAAAGAGAGCCAAAATACCTATCACCCACAAGCTGTAAAACAATATCTCCCCCCAAAAAAATCATTAAAGTTTAATGTGAGTTCATTTTCTCTTAATTGCATTTGCAAAGCTATCATGTGCTTGTAGGAATGACAGCTTTTCCTTCTTGCAGGATAGTATAGACACTTTCTCTAGCATATTTGAAAGCAAACTCCTTTAGTTAGCATCTCCAAGTATCATACACATGTACCCAGTGTAGAAAATGCTACAGCTCTCCCATTAGTCTTTTACCCTTCCCACAGGTAGCAGCCTTGGCAGAAGCACCATTCTTGATTATTAAGGACAGCAATATACATATTGATAGTGAGAATCTCTGCCTCTGTAATATCCAGGTGCCTTCTAGAGCATGTTGTGTTTGCACCAAAGCAGGAGAAATTCCGGCTTAGCACCAAAGACATTATTTCATTTCTGTGGTCTTTATTTTCTGGGCACCTATCTGACTTCCATTATTCCTAATGGCAGATACGCAGGTGCAGTGTTGGGGAGTGCTGCGCATGCTGGCCCATCAGTCTGAATTCCCTGTTACTATAATGTGAGTGCCCTTGGATGTTTATCTGCCAGGTAACAACATCAGTGACATTTTGTGCCTTAGCAGTCAGAGAGAAGGAGAATGAGCTCCCAGAACGTTAGAGGCCCATATATAATGTTCTGGGGCCTAAATTGTAACTTCTCTTATATATGGTTTCCAAAAGAAAAGCTTCCAAATTTCCTATTTGGCCCTTGAGATATAAGGCAGTAAGGTATTGCTTTGATACCCTTCCTAACCTTAGAGAGGGCTTGAGTGCTTGGCAGCCACTGTTGGCTTCATTCTTCTATGAATTCTCTACTGCCCTGCTGCTTCCTAGAAGGCAACCTGACATTGTATGTGCTAACATTTTCATGAACATAATGAGGATGGTACTATATACTGAGGCCTAGGTTCTGGCTCCTCCTTAGGAAAGATGAACTGGAATATTGATTAAGTTATGAGCCATTGAGCAATACCATTGTACTGCCAAACTCCAGCCTTGTGTTTCTCTGTTTATATCTAGAACATCCATATATGTTCATGTATATTCTAGGATACTTCATGGTAAAGTGGAAAGAGCAGTGGAATTTAGAGCCAAAGGACCTGAGTTCAAATTCTGGCTCCATTCCCTGCTACTTGGTACTATTTGTGTGGCCTTGGGTAAGTCACTCTCTGGGCTTCATTTTCCTCATTTGGAAAATGAGGTAATTGGGTTGGACTAGAGGATTTCTAAGGTTCTTTCCTACTCTAAAGCTGTGATCCTATGGCTGCTATTACTATCTTCTAAATTTGTTCACCCATATTTTGTTTTTCCTTCTCACTTGTCTCCTATGAAACATGAAAATTGTTGTCCTGCTTCATAGCCATGGACCAACCAGAAAGTTTCTGCCTCTAATAGGGGCACCAATAAACTATTTGTACAACATGGTTTCATAATCAAGTTCAACTCTGCCATGTCCCACCAATTGTCCTATCCCAGAAAGCAAGTTTTTACCATCATTGAGACATGGAGGTATATTGTTAAGGGGAGTTGGTTTGATTGTCAATCAGATGTGTAATAGATATGAGTAGGGTCAAAGAGAGAAAACAGAAAATTCCTGATAAAATATAAAGGAAAAGAACTGTGTCCCTTTAAACATCTAAGCTGGGTTACTACCAGATATTTGACAGAATCAAAAGTAGTCATAATGTCCTTGTATAAGTGATCCCTGGCTTTTAGCCACCAGGGCTTTCGGAGTGGTAAATGAACAGGACAACCATTACTATTATATTTCTTTCATTGCTCCCTCTCATCCCCCACCATTTATTTACTTTTTGAACAACTGTGAAGTTCAGAAAATTCCCAGTTAGTAGCTTTTGGATCTTTTGTCTCTAGTTCATGGCTTTCTGAGCATTTGGAACTTGTTCTAAAAGTTTGCTTTCTATTTATGAGTGCAAAGAAAGCTTAGGAAGCAGGGGTTACTTGAAGTCTCAACCACACTCCACAATGATGATGCAGTCTATCTGCAATGCCCTTAATATTTTCTTCTGTGTCTTTACATCCTGTCCATCATTCACAGTGCACTTTAAATCTTACCTGTTAACAGGAAACTTTCACCACTCCTGTTTCTTTAGCCATCAATGCTTAGTCTTACTAAGAGCTTCAGAAAACTGTAATTCCATGATTCTGGGCATTCTTTCTACCAAAAGAACTTGCAATGACTTATAGTCTTCACAATTTGCTATGGCAAAAAAAATCTATATCCTGGTAGCTGACCTTCTTCCTGATGGTGTTTCTCTGAATGGAATTAGGCTGGTCCTGGGATGATAAACACAGTCTGACATTGGGCCTGGAGTTCAGGCTTTTCCATCTTGGTGGAATATTCTGGAGTTTGTGCTCTGCTGGCATAGTCTTTAAGAGACCAAGGTTATGGGAGGTGGAGCCAAGATAGTGGAGAAAAGGCAAGGGACTCACCTGAGTTCTTGCTCAAACCCCTCCAAATACCTTTAAATAATACCTCAAAACAAATTTTAGAGCAGCAGAACCCATGAAAAGACAGAGTGGAGTAATTTTCTCACTGAGGACAACTTAGAAAATCAACAGGAAAGGTCTGTTGCACCTGGGGGAGAGTGGAGTACAAACCAGCACAGCCCAAGACCCAGCAAGCCAGCAGTAGGCCTTTGGGCAACTTAATCAGTGGTGGCAATGGTGGTTTCCAGACCTGTAAGACAACAGACAGTAAAGGGGTCAGACAACTGGTCAGAAGTAGATTATAAGAGTCCCTCTGCAGGCACCAGGGGCAGGACTCTATTGCATTGCTCGTGCTTGGATCTGCATTGCATTCCTGGGTCTCAGTCCCAGGGTGAGGAGGAGCACTAGCACACCAAAGATTGAGGCCACAGTGGGGCTGTGACACTAGTCACTGTTCCAGGGTGGAAAGGAGTGCTTGTGGTCACTCACAGACCAGAGCACAGAGTAGGAGAGTAATAAACACACCTCTCTAGATCAAACCATGTTAGAAGAACTAAAAACACACAGGTCCCCAGAATTACCTCTGAATACAGCTGCACAAAAAACCCTCCTGAAGCTTTGGATGTTGCCCTCTCCACTCTGGAAGCAGAATCTCACTTTAGCATAGAGTTAAAAAAGACCAGGGTCATTTCAGTGCCAATGTAAAACACCAGAGAAGGACTTTAGTGGAACAATCTGTGTGCAAGACACTTGAATAGATGCTCTGGGGGGTTTCTGTCATGGTATCATTCTCAACTTTTCACTCTCCCCCCCTCCCCCCACACCAATCTGTTGCCCAGGCTTATCGATTTCTCCTTTGCAACATCTCTTGAATACACCTCCTTACTTTTTGTGAGGCTGCCACCACTCTGGTTGAGGCCCTTATTACTTCATGCCTGGATTATATTATAACAGCCTGCTGATGGGGTTTGTCTTCTTCAAATCTCTCGCCACTCCAATGAATTCACCATTCAGTCTCTAAAGTGATTTTCCTAAAGCACAAGTCTGTGTGGTGGCAGCTTGAGTGACCCTGAATTCTTGCATTCCTATCTACTGGATGTTTTCTTTATGACTCCCTGTATTTGTTGAAAGATGGAGAATTATGGAACAAAGTCTAATTTAAAGGAAATAGAATGACTTTTCTAAGTGGGGTAGGCCAATTGGCCCTACCGCCTACAGTGTTGTGGCCTGTGCTGGAAAGGGCAGGGGGTGGGGGGAGTCTCCACTGGGGAAACTCCTCCTAATCAATAAGCTCCATTGGCTTCTTATTATCTCCAGAATCAGATACAGAATCCTCTTCTTGCAATTCAAAGTCCTCCTAGCCCCCTCTTGCCTTGCTAGTCTTCTTATACCTTCCTCCCTACCAGGTACTTTTCAATCCAGTGACACACTGGCCTCCTTTTGTTCATCAAATAAGACATTTCATCTCCAGACTCCAGACATTTTCACTGGTTATCTTCCTTCCCTGGAATTCTCCTCCTCCTCATCTCTCCCTCCTAGTTTTACTTGTTCCTTTAAATCCTAACTACAATCGCTTCTCGGCCTTTTGGCTAAGATCAAGTGTAAGTCCTAACTATTCCACCTTCTATGGGAGCCTTCCCCAGCCTCTCTTAATACTAGTACTTTCTCTCTTATTTCCTATTTATCCTATATATAGTTTGTTTGTACATTTTTGTTTGCTTGTTGTCTCCCCATTAGATTGTGAGCTTCTAGAGGGCAAGGGTTGTCTTTTGCTTCTTTTTGTATCCTCAGCACACATATAGTGTGCCACAGTGCCTGGCACATAGTAGGTACTTAATAAACATTTATTGACTAACTACACCATGTATACTGTATACTGCACTGTGACTCTTACCATTTCAAATTAGTCTATACTACTCTACTATTAATTAATTTTGTCTTTTGTGTATGCTAGTTTTGTCTCTACATAGAGTGTAACCTTTCTAAGAACAGGAATTGTACCGTAGTTCCATGCATCTTCCATAGCACCTGGAACAAAACAGTGTGCAGTAAATATATTATTGATCAATTTCTGGATACTTTGCTCAAAGACACAAATCCCAAAATACTTAAACTTAATTATACTGAAGAATTGCCTAGAAACAAAAGTTGCCAAGTATTAAAACCAAATGGTGGGGCAGCTAGGTGGCACAGTGGATAAAGCACTGGCCCTGGATTCAGGAGAACCTGAGTTCAAATCTGGCCTCAGACATTTGACACTTAACTAGTTGTGTGACCCTGGACAAGTCACTTAACCCTCATTGCCCAGCAAAAAGACAAAAACAAACAAACAAAAGACCCACAAGTGGTGTAGGTAAATAATGAGATCTCTTTTTCTGGAGACTTTTCAAACCAAAATGAATTTGGTCCTCTGGAGAATGGTTTGAGTTTGACCTTGCTGGAAATATTATCTTACCTTAAAGTAAATAGAAAGGAGTGACTGAGTTTGCTAGATTTTTCCCCCTAGGTCTGGGCATATATGAGTAGGAACTTACCTACAGCATATGTCCAATGCAGAAGAAATATTCTTACGGGAATAGGACATTGCTTAGGCTAAAACCAAGATGTCACCTTCAGATCTGTACTAGTTGAATCTGAATTCCAGACAAAGATGAACTTTCTATTGGAATCAAATAGATCTTCCTTTGATATCTCTCTAGCAGCAATTAGGACACTCACTCTTAAGTCATAGGATCATCAAGGATCATATAGGGACCTCAGAGAAGTTTCTGTCTGAACCTGCCCCCATTTTTTCAGATGGATAAACTGATTCCAAAAGAGGTTATGTGACTTACCTGTGATCACACAGGCAAGCATGAAAGGCAACATTTGAAGGCCCTATCTCTAAACCAAGTCATAATCAATTACAGATGCCTTGTGTTTCTAAACTCCCAAGGCCTTTCAAGTGAAAGGTGCCTGAGTATTAACACAAAAAATTGAAAACCTTTTCATGTTTAATTCTCCCACCCCCACTTTTTTTTAGCTTTCATTTGATTAATAGGGAAATTTTGAACCCATTTTTTGGCCCACTTCAAGTACCACTTATTTGGGGGAAACTCTGACTAACTCACACCCCCTAATGATCATTCTCTTGTTGAAATTTTCTCTTTGAAACTTGTTCCTTGAAATTATATTGGGATCCATTGTCAACACACCACACGTGGCCCGAAGTTCCTAAGAGCAGCAAAAGAGTATTTTATTCTTTTATCACACCTAAGGTCAAGCTAACATTCAATCTAAGATAGGTAAGAAAAAAAATCTTCATATTAATATGAGAAAAAGCTTATCATTATTTGTCCTGGATGTGACAGTATCACAGAATAGATGGAGAGCCTGGTTTCTGAATAAGGAAGACTAGTGTTTGAGTTCTGCTTCTGATACATATTAACTGAGCAAGTAACAACCTCTCTGGGTTCTAATCAACTCTAAGTTGCAGAGAAGTTGCTTTAGTAGAGATGGATTCCTTATAGGAAGTTTTCTATTCTTAGGAAATTATTATTACTGCTACCAAAAAATAAGCAGTCTTAGACTGATTTGTATGTGTCCATGTTTTAATTCAAATTCTATTTGGGTCAATAATTGCTTTTTAGGTCTTTGATAGTTCACAGATATCCATCTCCCCATTTAGACTGTAAGTAACTTGTAGGGAGAGGTAGTATCTTTGCATCCTTCATCATTCCATAGTTTATCTTTAGCAAGTGGTCAGTAACTTTATTAAATGAATGAAATTAAAATCTTATCACCATGCTCCTTGATCACTGTTCCATTGAAGCTATTGGCCTGTGACAAGGGAGATGCTAGTCAATTGTTGGGGATATGGCCAGCCTGTGGCTCTGACATTTTGGCTGTGTAGAAGCCAAAGCTCATCTTGTTTTTCACATAAAGAAACAAGAGAGTCTCTCCCCCCATTGCAAAACCCACTGAAAGAACCAGACGCCCATTGGCCTTCTCTCCTCTGCTTTCCCGTTTAATAAATGATTGAACAGGGGACGGTGCTTAATCTTCCTAAACAATAAACTCCCAAACATTCAACACTGTCAGATGCTTTTCTGGCATTTGAAAATATGCCTGCCACAGAAAAGTCTATTGAATCTGGGCTGTGACTAAGACCCTGCAGACAAAGAGCACTGTCTGCTAAGCAGCTCTCTCTCTCTCGGATCCTGTTCAGTAAAATCACTTGGTAGGCTGCATGAGGCCTTGTCAGTACTCACTCAGGGCAGCCAGCCTGTGTTTACCCCAGAGGGGGTGGAGCAGGAGGAAAGGAGGCAGGCCGAGCAATGAGACTTCTCCAAATGAGAACACTAATCTGACTCGAATATACATAGGATGTAGGAGGGTAGGCTTTTCATCTGAGGCCCACAAAGCCCTACCAGAATAAATTAAGTCAAGGAGGTATCAGTTTTTGCTGGTATACTCTTATGTTTCAACTTTTTTCTCCCTGCTCAGCCTATGAGGGGAGGAGTCTCTGCCCAAAACAAGAGACCATTATGCCTTTGGAAATGAGAAGATAGATCTCTGCTTGAACCACCTTGATGGCTTTAAAATCCAAGTGCATGATGCAACTCAAATGCCATTTCCTATATGAAGCTTTCTTGAATTCACTCCACCTCTTACTTTTGCCCCATTGGTCCCTAATATTATATGGCCCTGGACAAGTCTCTTATCTTCTTTCAACCTCAATTTCCTCATCTATAAGATTAAGGTAGGGCTTGAGTATTTGCCCACTCTATATTTCCTTTAATACCTAGCTTTATCCTCTGAACACAGGAGATTCATCAATGATTGTTGAATTCAATCAACTTAAGAAAACCTATGTAAGGTCAACACTTACATTGTCAGTTTGAAAGTGAGTCATGAGTCAAACATGTAATAACCTATATTTGATTGTCTCCTTGGGGAGAGGGGAGGGAAGGGAGAGAAAGAGGGATAAAATTTAGAACCCACAACCATGAATAAAAATGTTTAATATTAAAAATAAAAGTGTCATGTAGCACCTTAGACCTTTGAAGGAAGAGTGCCACAAACATCTAAATAATGATAAATACATTATTTGGAATCATTTGCTTGATAGGATAATGATCCATAGTGTGCTCCTGGGTGCCAGCCATAAAGGAATAATGTTTGGAAAACAGAAAAGGAAAGGTGTTGGGAGATGAAGGAAGGGCAAAGAATGAGACAGAAGAGCTAACTGGACAATTCCACTGGAAGGCATATATAAGGTCTATTCTTGGTTACCTTATCTCCATTAGTCCTGGAAGAATATGTACCATACTGAGTGAGGGAATTTTGGTCTATTTAAACTAATGAACAAGCTCTATGTCCATTTCAAGTCCATGTGACCTATTGTTCTAAGAATCTGGCATCTTGCTCTATTTTCTATCATTTCACTTATTCAGGAAAAAGCTAATACTCCATGCTTTTCTTATTCAGTTGCCCTTGTGAATAAACAAATGAATGACTATCTTTTGTGGTAATATAATTTTGTGAGACTATTCAAATGTATCATCTGGTTTTCAGTGCTTCTGTCCACTGCTTTAAAGCCAGGTCAACAGAGGCCTGGGCAGGCCAAACAAGTTGTCTTCCAGTGTACAGAGAGTGAGTTGATTTGCCTTCATGTCTCTGGTTCCCCAGTGTTGGAGATTTTCTGGCAAGGCATACTCAAGTAGGGTTGGTCAGCTCAATGCATCATCATATGTTCCTGCTAAAGGTCTTGGTTGATTGTAACTTTATTTGGCTGATATGAATCTTAAGGCATACAGTTCTAGATAGTATGTTTTATTCTTGAAAGAACAAGGAGATTTTTCAGCGATGTGATCAATACTTTATTAGCACTTCGGTTGTGGAGTGATGCTATTGAGTCTAACAATGAGCATGTATGTATGATATATATAATAGAAGTCTTTCAGGAAAGACCTCCTCTAGGTGTAGGCAGCCATTTTAGCAACAGTGACTTGCATGGGACAAATGTCATAAAAGACAGCGATAAGAATATGCATGACTGTGATTATACATGTATAAACTATATCAAATTACTTACTGTCTCAGGTTTGGGGGTTGAGGGAGAGAGGGATAGAGTTTGGAACCCGAAACTAAAAAGAATGTTAAAAATTGTTTTAACACATAATTGGGGAAAAATAAAATATTATTTAAAAAAGAATATATATTACTGTAAAGAATGTGAGCTAGTCAAGTAAGCAGTAGAATGTAGCCAGTATGAGTGTTACATTGATATCCACAAATTAAACAAGAAGGACAAAAGGTAAGTTTGGCCACAAAACTCTGGGTGGTTACAAAAAAATCAGAAGAGTCAAAGGAAAGCCTCTAGGGTGTTGGGCAGGTTTTGTTCACAGGATTCAAGGAAAGACATGGGCACAAATTGCACATATCAGAGAATGGCTGAAATATGTACAAATGGAAGAAATACAAACTCTAGTCAGTGCAGCAAGGAGACAGACCACACCTTTATCAGAACCCAGAATAAAGGAGGAGATTATGAGAAATGACGTCAAGGGTCTATGAGATGAAGAGAAGGAAAGAAGAAGGAGTTTATGGAGGATGACCTTCTTTTTCTTGTCAGAGTAGGAAGGGAAGTCCTCCCTGATATGGAGTCAAGAAGGAGGTCTTTGTCAAAGCACAAGTTGCTTTGAGACAATCAAGGAGAGAAGAAAAGCTGTGGTATGTGGGGCAGAGATCAGTAAAATGATCATCTTACTCCAGTGAGGGCCCAGGTGAGATTAGATAACAGAAATTTGTAGTGGAACTCATCTCTATGGTTGGGTGACTTCCTTTAGCTATATTCAGCAGCATATGAGTAGGAACATAGGAGCAGATGGTAGGGATAATTCAGGGTTGGAGTTTGGCAAGGCATGAGAGGCAAAAGAATAGGGGAGCAAGGGATTCAAGTGTAGAGGATAGTGGAGTTGAATAGATTCACTGAAGTATTAAAGTAAAGAGTATTAGCTTAACTTTTCTGGATAATGTTGAGGTTAGCTAGGATTTGGCTGTCAGGCTGTATTTATGTACATATATAAAGTTCATATGGTGCATCAGTGACAAGGAAGCCAAGAATCCAGATTCCCTGATATCTAGTTTAGAGCTTTTTCTAAAATACGATATTGCCTTACCATTTCTTTCATCAGGGAAACTTGATTCTCAAAATGTTGCCTCAGAAATGAAGACTCCCAGCGTTTTGGCAAATTGGAGAGGAGAATTTTGGATTATATTATGTCACCCTAGATTGCTCTCTTTCTAATTCTAAACCAATCTGACAAAACGTAGCTCTAGATAGTACAAGGTAATTTGATGGAGAGTGACATTACATGATATAACATGTCAAACCTTTCTTCCTACCCACCCCCCTACTCCTTTCTAATGTTGAATACCCACTATCAATTCCAGCAGGGAACATACAACAAGGATTTTTGGCAGGTAATTAGTGGGCTGCATATCAGCAAGAGTGAGTCATTTTTATTAAATGCTTTCACATCTCGTTAGCTGCTCTTCATCAAACCCCATCAGCATGCTGGCACGTTAAATTTTGTTAATCTCATATTGAAAGTCACTGGGATGATGGAGGAGACAAAGAAAAACACAGTGGTGAAACCTTCCACGACCCCATTTCTATATGCATCTTGGCACCTGACATCAATTGAATTAACCTATTGGTAGAGAACAATGGTGTCTTATTTCCCTTTCTCCTAGCCATTCTCTCCACTTCTCTTGCCACTACCATGAGTGTATTCATACATTATACACATTATGATACATATGTTATAATGTGTATATATATACATATTAATATTTTATGCATTAACATAAAAGCTAGCATAGATTGTAAAGTGTGGCTGGGGTTAGCTAGATATAATGTACCTTTAGACATGTTAGTTTGTAGTCAAGCACTCTCACCCATCAGGACATTGTGGGCCCCAATGTGGGATTCCTAGAGATGAATTATAAATATTCCAGGGCATGATGTCTAGATATTCTATAGTCCAGAAATTTCAACAGCAAGGCATATGGAGAAAAGATGGCAAGGCTAGCATATAAAGCATGTCTGTAACAAAGATGGTAGATAGATAGATAGATAGATAGATAGATAGATAGATAGATAGATAGATAGACAGACAGACAGACATGACCAATTAGCCATGTGATATTTTTGGTCATCAACCAAGACAGTGGTGGAAGTTTCAGAACTGAGTGGGTTAAGCCTCCAAGGGGATGGTCTTTGGAGGTCTGGTGGTCCAGAGGGTGCAGTTATAGGGTGGATATATTTTTAAAAAGATGGCTGGGATGGAATAATCAGAGGTGATTTGCCCAAAGTAACCCATGGGTTATAATTAGCAGATCTAGAATTCAAACCAATAACTCGTGAATTTAAGACTAGTGCCATTCCTACTGTAGCACTACTTCACCTTTTCTAACTGCTTTGCTCTATTTATGGACATGCCTTTGCCTTTTTCATACTCTGTTTTAAAAATCTGACCTCAGGCTCTTTGTGTTTTATGAATGTACTGGTTGTCCCCTTCTCCTTTGTGGCCTCTGTTTTATGATACATCTGGCTGATCCCTTTGCCTGATCCTGGACCTAGAGTAGCATATCCTGTGAACCTCAGCCAGTGCCATGAAAATGCACCAAGCTTTCCCTTACCTGGATGGGATCAAATTGAGCAGGCTATCCACCAGCTCAGTTACACCATATCTTCAATATTCCACCTATGGAAACCCCCATGTTGTTTTGCTCACCACAAGCATTATTGGAGGGTAATGATAGTTTTTCTGCAAAACAAACCTTTGTTGATTAATGGATTTTTTTTCTTCAGCAAAAAAATAATAAAATTGGCCTACCTGGTCTCATTATTATTAACATTTTCAAATCCTCTGTATCATTCTCTCTGTGATGAAACTCCTTCTAGGAAGTAAGTTCAATGTTTTTAGAATCTCCATAACCATTTTTCAGGACACTAGGGTACCATTTAGCACATTACACAGTAATCATATGCTACCCTTCATATATGAAGATTTTTATTTTATTATTTTAAAATTTTATCTTATTGCTATTATCAAATGAGATTTAAAAAATATAATTTTTGTTAATTAAAAAAAATTTTATGAGAAAATATTTGTAAAAGTGTAAAAGCATAACACCTGCCATGTTGTAGGTGCAATATAAATGCTTATTCCCTCCCTCCCCTATCAGGAATATAGAATTTAAAGTTAGAAGGAACCTTAGTGTTCATCTATACCAACCCCTTCAATCTGACAGAGGGGAAAAACAAACAAACTAAAAAACAAATTAGGTCTTGGGGAGGGGGAAGGGAGGGGACAGAAGGAGAAAAATTTGAAACTAGAAATCTTATAAAAACAAATGTTGAAAACTAAAAAACAAAAACAAAAACAAAATTAAGGTTCTAGTGGGAAAGTATGTATTCAACTGTGGAGTTCCTGAACTTCCAGCACTCTAGCTGGGGGAAGAGCGGGCAAGGACAGGGAAGTCATTTTAGTCTCCAAGAGGCATGTCAGGCTAAACTATATCTATCTGGCATTCCTCAAATACTACTGGTCTAGGAATATGAATCTGAGTTCAGAAACACATCTATTACCTTGCTTTCTCTCCCTCCTTCTCCTTATCTTTCCCTTCCTTCCTTCCCTCCCCTTCTCCTTCTCTCTTTAAGAAAAGATAGTTCTATTTTTTCCATTCAATTTTATTTTATTTTCAGTTTCAGATTATCTCCTTCTTCCTCTTCCTCCCCAATCCATTGAGAAGGCAAGAAATAGAAAACTCATTACAAATTGAAGCCATACAAACAAATGTTCTCATTAGCCATGTTTCCACCCTATTGCAGCCTCTCCACCCCCAAAGAAAGAAAAAAAAAATACTTCATTCTGTACTCTGAGTCCATCAATTCTCTCTCTCTCTGGAAGCAGATAGCATTTTAATCATGAGCCCTTTGGAATTGTGTTGGGTCATTGTGTTGATCCTCAGTTACTATGTCTTTCACAGCTCATTATATTTACAGTATTTCTGTTACTGTGTATAATGTTCTCCTGGTTCTGTTCACTACATGTTGTATCAACTCATGTAAATCTCAGGATTTTCTGAAACCATCCCCTTCATCATTTCTTATGGCACAATATTATTCCATAATATTTACAGGCCATAATTTGTTCAATCATTTCCCACTTGATGGGCATCCCTTAAGTTTCTAGTTCTTTGCCACCACCAAAGGAGCCACTATGAACATTTTTGTACATATAGGTCATTTTCCTTTTTCTTTGGTCTCTTTGACCTTATAGCAGTATTGTTGGGTCAAATGCATAGCTTTTGGGGCATAGTTCCAAATTGCCTTCCAGAATGGTTAGAGTAATTTACAGTTCCACCAACAGTGCATTAGTGTACCTGTTTTTCACATCCCCTCCAGAATTTGTCATTTTCCTTTTCTGTCATGTTAGCTAATCTGATAGACATGAAGTGGTTCCCAAGACTTGTTTTAATTTATGTTTCTCTAATATTTAGGGTTTTAGAGCATTTTTTTTCATATGTCTGTTGATAGTTTTGATTTCTTCCTCTGAAAACTGCTTCCCATCCCTTGATAATTTATCAATTGCAGAATGGCTCTTATTTTTTAAAAATTTGACTCAATTTCCTATATATTTGAAAAAGGAGATGGACTTTTATGAGAAAAACTTGCTGCAGAGATCCTCCCCCAACTAGTTTCCTAATTTTTTTTTCTTATTTCAGATGCACTGGTCTTGTTTATGTAAAACCTTTTTAATTATATGTAATCAAAGTTATCCATTTTACTCCCTGTGAACTTATCACCATTTGTTCATGTACCTTTCCCCTATCCATAGATCTGACAGGTAATTTCTTCCAAACTTCACTAATTTGCTTATGATAATACACTTTATGTCTATCAGTCTATTCCTAATCTAGTACTAAATTGTTTTTGATGATTATAGTATATTTTTGATATTTTCTCACTGTGTGCATGTGTGTATATATACATACATACATACAGATAGATAATATGTGTGTGTGCTTTATAGTATATTATGAGATTCGGTACTGCTAAGCACCCTTCCTTTCCTTTTTTTTTTTCACTGATTTCCCTGATATTCTTGACTTTTAGTCTTTCCAGATGAATTTTGTTATTATATTTTCTAATTCTATAAAGGAATTCTTTGGTAGGTTGATTGTTATGGTATTACATTCTGTCTTAAGAGTGTTTTGTTAATGTGTTCATGCAGTCCCTATTTGTATCTTGGCAGGTAAACTTCCAAGTATTTTACACTGTTTGTTGTTATTTTAAATAGAATTTCTCTTTCTATCTCTTTCTGCTGGGTTTTGTTGGAAATATACAGAAGTGTCGATGGATTGTATGAGTTTATTTTATATCTTGCAACTTTGCCCTAGTTGTTAGTTGTTTTGAAAAGGTTTGTTTGTTTGTTTGTTTGTTAATGGACTCTCTAGGGTTCTCATGGGCAGCTAGGTTGCACAATAGATAAAGAGCTGGACCTGGAATCAGGAAGACCTGAGTTCGAATCCACCTTCAGACCATTACTATCCCATTATTCGTAGTGGACAAGTCATTTAACCTCTATTTGCCTTAATCCAATAGAGAAGGTAATGGTAAACCACTCCAGTACTTTTGCTTTATTGTTATGATCCATATTATGAAAGCTATTGTTTTTCAAGTTAAAATAGGTGGCTGTGAGAGTTGGGCTATAATGAAACCTGAATGAAGCAGAATTGATGCTTTAGAATTGTGGTGTTGGAGAAGACTTTTAAATGTCCCTTGGGTATCAATTAGGTCAAAACAGTTAATATTTAAAGAAATTAATTCAGGCTATTCACTGGAAGGTCAGATATTGAAGCTTAAATTTAAATACTGTGGCCACATAATGAGAAGATTGGATTCATTGGAAAAGACCCTGATGTTGGTAAAGATTGAAGGCAAAAGGAAAAGGAGATAGTGGAAAAATAGATGCATAGACAATATCATGGAAATAATAAACATGAACTTAGGCAAATCTCAAGAGATAGTGCAGGACAGAAGGGCCTGGCATACCATGGTCACAAAAAGTCAGAGACAGAATTGAATGACTGAACAACAAGAACAACCTCCTGACTCCATGCCCAGTGCTGTATCTACTGAGCCATCTAACTTTCAATTATGCTTCTATTTTCCTAATATTGATCTGGTCCTGCATTTGTATTATAAATCCATCTTGGTCATAGTGTTTGATCTTTATAACATATTGTTATAGTCTAATTACTAAAAATTATTATTTTTTGCATTAGTACTCATTAGGGAAATTGGTATGTAGTCTTTCTCTGTTTTGACTCTCTCTGGTTTGTGTCAAGACTACATTTATGTCAAGAAGGAATTTGATAGGACTCCTTTTTTTTTTCCAGTTTATGTAGTTGGAATTAATTGCTCCTTAAATGTTTGGTAGAACTTCCTTGTAAATCCATCTGGTTCTATTTTGTTTTCCCCCTAAGAATCCCATTTATGGCTCATTCAATTTCTTTTTCAGATTATTTACATATTTTATTTCCTGTTCTGTTCATCAGGGCAATTTATATTTTGTAAATATTCATCCATTTCACTTAGATTATCAGTTTTATTGACATATAGTTTGGCATAATAGTTCCTAATAATTGCTTTTATTTCATCTTCATTGATTTGCAAATTCACCTTTTTAAATTTGGATACTTGTGATTGGGTTTTCTTTTCTCTTATTTTTATTCATTAGTTTGATATTTTGTTTTGTTTCTACTTTGAATTTTATAATCTCTCCTTTGATTTTTATATTGGTGTTTGGGAATTTTTAGTTTGTTGTTTATTTTTAGCTGCATGCCTAATTCATTGAAATGTTTTCATTCTTTTATTAATGTGTTTAGAGATATACATTTTCCCCTAAGTACTACTTTGACTATATCTCACAGAATTAGTTGCCTCATTGTTGTCATTATATTTAATGTAATTATGACTGTTTCTATGATTTGTTCTTTGTCCCATTCATTCTTTAGGAGCAGATTTATTTAGTTTTTAATTAATTTGAATTCTATACTTGCACAGTCCTTTATTAAATGAAATTTTTATTGTATTATGTTACGAAAAAGGTGCTTTTAATTTTCTGCTTTTCTGCATTCATTTGTGAGGTTTTTATGCCCTAATACATGTGAAGGTTCTATGTATAACTGAGAGAAAGGTATACTCTTGTCTATTCCCATTCAGTCTTTTACAAAGTCTATTATATCTGATTTTTCTAAAATTCTATTTATCTCCTTAACTCCTTTCTTGTTTATTTTCTGGTTAGATTGAACTAGATCTGAGAGGGGTAATTTGAAATTCCTTGCTAGTATAGTTTTATAGTTAGATGTATAAAACTTTAACTAATTTAACTTTTCTTTCAAGAATTCTGATGCTATGCCAGCTGGTGCATATATACTCCATTTTGATATTAATTCATTGTCTATGGCATCTTTTAGAAAAATGTTGTTTTTCTGATTTTCCCTTTTAATTAGATTTATTATTGCTTTTAGTTTGTCTGATATCATAATTGCTACCTATGTCTATTTTACTTTGGCTGAAGCATAATAAGTTCTGCTCCAGCCCTTTATTTTAACTCTGTGTTTACCTTTGTTTCAAATGTGTTTCTTGTAAATAGTATTTTTTGTTTTCTTGTTTATATCCATCTGTTCTCTCTTCCATATTATGGGTAAGTTCATCCCATTCACATTTACACTTATGCTTCTCTTGTATCTTGCATTTGAATGTTAAAATTTCTATTCAGGTATGGTCTTTTCATCAGAAATACTTGAAATTCCTCTATTTCATTGAGTATCTTCTGTAGAATTATATTCACTTGTACAGCATAGGTCATTCTTATTTTAATACTGCTGGCCTTTGCATGTTGTCTGTGGCTTCTGCAAAACTACCCAAAAATTCCCATCTAATTTCTTATGTGGACCTACAATATATAGAAACCATGACTGGAAAGTTGTGATGTGGAAGGGATAACTGTATTTCTTCAATCTTTTGATTTTGTTTTGTTATTTTTTGATGTTTCGTGGAGTTGTTCATTAGTTTCTACTTGGCCAATTCCAATTTTTAAGTAGTTATTTTCTCCATGTTTGGTTTTGTAACTCTTTTGTCATTTGGCCAATTCTGATTTTTAAGTTATTTTCTTTAGCATTTTCTTTGTACCACTTTTATGATTTCTCTAATTCTTATTTTAAAGGAATTTTTAAAAGGAATTTATAATATTTTAAAGGATTTTTAAAGGATTTTTTTCAGTATTTTTATACCTCTTTTACCAAGCTATTCATTCTCTTTTCATAATTTTCTTTCACAACTTTTGCTTTTCCCAATTCATCCTCAACTACTCTAATTTGATTATTTTTTTGCTTTTTAAAAAAAATTCTCTTTTGAAATGCAAATTAAAACAACTGTGAGGTACCACTGCACAGCTATCAGACTGGCTAATATGACAAAAAAAAAGGAAAATGTTAGATGATGGAGGGGATGTGGGAAAACTGGGACACTAATGTACTATTGGTAGAGTAGCAAACTGCTCCAAACATTCTGGAGAGCAATTTGGAACTATGCTCATAGAACCATAAAGCTGTGTATACCCTTTGATCCAGCTAGGTTTATATCCCAAAGACATCTGCCCAAAGAGAAAATGATCTATTTGTACAAAAATATTTATAGCAGCTCTTTTTGTGGTAGCTAAGAATTGGAAATCAATGCAATGTCTATTAATTGGGGAATGGCTAAACAAAGTGTGGTATGTGATGATGATCGAATGTTATTGTGATGTAAAAATAACAAGGAGGATAATTTCAGGGAAAAAAAAACTTGGTAACACTTATATGAACTAATGTATAGTGAAGTGAACAGAATCAGGAGAATGTTGTACACCATTACAGCAATATTGCTCAATGAAGATCTGTGATTGACTTAGCTATTCTCAGAAATACAATGATCTCAGAGAGTCCCAAAGGACTAATGATGAAGAATACTATATACCTTCAGAGAAAGAACTGATATTGATTGAACACAGACTGAAAGATGCTATGTTTCACTTTCTTTTAATTTTTTATTTGTCTTTTTTATACAAAACAATGAATATGGAAATGTTTTACATAATTTCACATGTATAACATATATCTGATTGCTTACCACCTCAGGAAGAAAGAAGGGACGGGAGGAAGTGACTCAAAACTGCCAATAAAAATGGTTACTTTGAAAAAATTCTTTAAAAGAAAACTCTTGTGAGAACCAGGGTGTCACCCCATGCTGAGAAAGACATTGTGAGAACCAGGGAGCTGCCCCTTGACAAGAAAGCATGTGGCCTTCCTTAGGTTTCTAAAGGTCAGACTAGCTTTCTGGAAGTTGCCTCTATTCATAGAACTGCCTGTAAGTCATGTCAATCTATGGACCAGCCAATTAATTTGGAGCTGTGTGTGGGGATTGCCCTGCTTCCAGTTCCACAGGGGACTTCTAGGAGAACCGGCTGGGACTCTCTCTTTTTGGAAGCATGAGCTGCTAGATGAAGGCCAGTTTTTCTCTCTATCTCTCCCACATAGATCTGAGCTATGTTTTTCCATTCTTTCAGAGACCTGTACTCATTTTCTTTCTTCACTAACTTCTAATATACTTTAATAAATACTTAAAACCCTAAACTATTGCCGAATTCATCAGTAGCTCTTAGCTAGTCCCTCTCACACACACACTGGGGGGGGGGGCGGGGCAGGTGAACACAAATTAGATTTTAAACATCATATACTTCCAGGGTCAGCTAGGTGGCAGGGTGGATAAAGCACTGACCCTGGATTCAGGAGGACCTGAGTTCAATTCCAGCCTCAGACAGTTGACATTTACTAGCTATGTGACCCTGGGCAAGTCACAACCCTCATTCCCCCCCACCTCCCAATACACAGACACAGACACAGACACACACACACAGACACACACACACACACACACACACACACACACACACACCTCTTCCAGGAATTCTTGTATAGTTTTTGTCCAATCTGCTTTTGATGCTTTCCTTGTAGATGTTTTCAAATTATTTGTTTACTTCATTGTTTGTGTCTTGAGCTTTTCTGTTACTATAGTAGCTTTTTATGGTCAGGTTCTTTCATTTGTTGACTCATTTTTCCAACCTACTTCTTGACTTTGGACTTCCTGTTAGTGTTTGAATCTCTTCATCTGGGATGTGGGTTGGGGAGGGATGTGGTCGGGCCTAAACTTCTGGGGTTTTTTTAGGTACTCCTGATACTTTCATAGGCCAATGTGGGGCCCTTTAAGTTTTCTGTACTTCCAAAGTGGTGTGATCTGGCAGGAAGTCTGTTCCCTGCCTGTCTTGTCTATGCAAATTTCCAAACTCATTTGGGTCTATTGGTTTCTGTGTGATTGTGTTTTTATAGACTACTTTTGGAATCAATCACAGTTAGTCCTCTGGGAGGTACTGCAGGTTCAGAGCAATTAAACTGCTGGTTCTCCCTTGCTTTTAGTCTCTTGTCCTAGTTTGTTCCACTGAAGGTTTATATATGAGTCTAAAGGTTAGATTTCCATTCCCTCTCCCTTCTTGGGCTTAGAGCCACAATGTTTCTGGAACTTGTTCTTTACTTGCTACACAGATAGGGCCTGTGATCACTCAAGACCATGACCACAACCTTGACTACCACTCCTGACCACTCCTTTTCACCCTGGAACTGTGACATAGACCTGGGTAATGGGTGGTGGTGTTGCCAAATAGCACCTGTTCCTGCACCTAGTACAGGTTACTAGTAAAGGCGTCCCCTGGAATCACTTTTTGCTCAGGTGTTCAGTCCCTTTTCTGTCCCTGGGTTCTAAGCTGCTCCCTGCTGTTGCTGTTGTGCCCACAGCCCAGTGCTGTTTCAGCCAGGCTACTGCTGTGCTGTACTCCTGGTCAACCCTAACCCCAATGTCCCTAGACCCTCTGTCTATCATCCTAAGTTGTCCTGGGCTGAAAGAATGAATAACTGTGAATTCTTGGTTTTCCTGATCAGAATTCAGTCTGTAGTATGTTATAGGTCACTGTGGAGGAGGATGTGAAGAAGCTAAGGCAAAATTGTTACCTCTCACTCTTCCATCTTGCCTCTCTTCTCGGTCTTTGTTGTTGTTGTTGTTTTTGTTTTTTTCCTTGGTTGCTCTTAAAGGGAAGTGTAATTTTTAGCTTATACTAGCCAGCTCAGCTCCTTTCCACCAAATGTTGATTATATGAAAGACCATCACAAATAGTGAATAGTGAGGAAGATCATATATACAAATAAATAGAAAACATAAATCATAGAAGTTATGTACATTAGAATAAACCAAAGAATATAGAAGCATGAATAACCTCTTTAACTGGGAATGAGAAGAGATATTAGCTTAAAGTAATAAAGAATAAGCAATCTCATATAGAAGAATTCCATTCTAGCAATCTCTAAAGTTACCCTGTGTTGGGCAACTGAGCCAACACCTTTTTTTTTTTTTCAGGGCAATGACTTGTCTAGAGTCACACAACTACTAAGTGTCAGGTGTCTGAGGCCAGGATTGAATTCAGGTCCTCCTGAATCCAGGGCTGGTGCTTTATCCACTGTGCCACCTAGTTGCCACAATCTCTAAAATTTCAAGCAAGAACAGAGAAATAGTGGGCCCTGCTTCCCATTTCAAAGGGTTTTTTCCCCTTTCTTCCCCAGAATTTTTTTTCATTATTCTCTTCTGAAGAAATTTTGGCATTCTCTCAATAATTCCCTTATGCAGTTACCCTTCATTACAAGTAATATTCTCTCTACCAGTAAGGAATCATGTCTCCTTCTGTACATATAGCAATATGCAACATACCCCAAGCTTGAGTGGAAACTAGGTTACGTATAGAACTTTCAGGTGATTACTGATCTGTAATTTATATTCCTAGAAAGTTTCATGGTACACTGAGAAATTGTGACTTGCTTACAATCACAAAGCAAGGCTTGAACTCAGGCCTTTCTTACTCCAATTCCAAGTCTCCAAGGTTAGCCTTCAAACTGTATATCACCAGGGTGACACCCCCCCACCCCCATCACAAACAACCTTTCATCCTCCCCAACTTTTTTCCATCTGCCAGTTCCCAAATCACTCCCTCCCCTTACACACACTTGTCACCTCTCTCCCTCCTGTACTTCCTCTTGAAAGTTGTTAGCTCAAGAATCAGCCTGACTCAGAGGGCATGACCACCATTATGGTAGGGGGAATATTCTATTGAATTTTCCTTGGGAACCAAAATTGATAATTATTGCTCTGGCAAAGCTAGTCTTCTCATAATCTCATTACTGTCCCTACCTCAGTACTTTCAGTGGTATTATCCCCTGGTTTAGAATCCCTCCAGCTTTCTACTTTGACTATCTAATCCCTATCCATGTCTTCCATAAAGCTTTCTCAGGCTTCTCCAGGGCTTATTGACCTCCTTATATTTTGAAGCACATTAATTATTAATTATATGTGCTACATAGCATACCATATAATTATATGAGTAATGGTCATAAACTCAACATTTAAACTGACATATCAAAATGTATACTAGCTCCCATAAATATAATTTGCTTGTATAAATACATCTCATATATGTACATATACTCATGCATTATCTACACATATACTATATATATACATACATACAATATATGATATATGTGTACATAGATTATATCAAATCAGTTACCAAGTCCTGTCAATTCTACCTCCATAATATATCATTTTTTTTTTTGGTGAGGCAATTCGGGTTAAATGACTTGCCCAGGGTCACACAGTTAGTAAGTGTTAAGTGTCTGAGGCCAGATTTGAACTCAGGTCCTCCTGACTTCAGGGCTGGAGCTCTATCTATTGCACCACCTAGATGTCCCCATAATATATCTTTGATCTGTGTCCTCTCCAGTTCCACATTGTCACCATGCTAGTTCAGGCCCTTACTACTTCTTGCCTAAACTTTTCAAATGACTTTCTCATTTGTTTTCCTGCCATAAGTTTTTGTCCTTTTCCATGTCTCCTCCACACAGCTTCCAGATTTTTATTTGTAAATTACAGATCTCTTTGTGTCACTCCCCTGTTCAAGAAGCTTCAATAGTTCCCCCTTGCCTGTCAAACAAAATACAGACTCTTCTATTTGGCTTTTGAAACCCTCCAGAATCTAACTCTTACCTTTCCAACCTTTCTGTATATTAATCTCCTTTATGAACTCTGTCTTATAAGCAAATTGGCCTACTTATCATTCCTAATACATTACAGTCCATTTCCTATCTCCATAATGCTGTGCCTGTGTTCCCCTCTCACCTCCATCTCATAGAATCTCTCACTTCCTTTAAAGCTTATCTTGAGGGGGCGGCTGGGTGGCGCAGTGGATAAAGCACCGGCCCTGGATTCAGGAGTACCTGAGTTCAAATCCGGCCTCAGACACTTGACACTTACTAGCTGTGTGACCCTGGGCAAGTCACTTAACCCCCACTGCCCTGCAAAAAAAAAAAAATTAAAGCTTATCTTGAGAACTACTTCCTTAAGGAACTCTATCATTTCTCCTCACTCCTGTTCTTAGTGCCTGCCTCCCAAGAATTACTTAATTTTGGTTTTAAAATATATTGTATATTTATATTTTTTGTATATGTGTTTTCCTTCAATAAAATCTAAGCTCCTTGAGATCAGGAATTGTTTTGGTTTTTCCTGTGGCCTCTAACATCTAGCAGATAGTAAATATTTAGTAAAAGATCATGAAATGATTACTTATTGAATATACACGCGTGTATGTCTATACATACATACATATATGAATGGAAAGGCAGGTAAATAGTTTAGACATATAGATTAGATAGCAAACAGAAGATGTACAGATGGATAGATAGATAGATGATAGATAGACAGATAGATAGAAATAGATGAAAGAGAGAAAGAGAGAGAGAGAGAGAGAGAGAGAGAGAGAGAGAGAGAGAGAGAAACTATGTTACTTCATTGGTGCTTTCCTAATAATCCTTTCAGAAAAGTAGTGCAAATATTGTCTCAAGTGACCAATAAGTGCAAGCATAGCTTCATCAAGAATAGTTCATGCCTGACTAACCTCATTTCACTTTTTGACAGGATTACTAAACAAGTAGATACGGGAAATTTTGTGGTAACAATTTTCCTAGACTATAGCAAAGCATTTTTGTTTTGTTTTTTGTTTTTTGCAGGGCAATGGGGGTTAAGTGACTTGCCCAGGGTCACACAGCTAGTAAGTGTCAAGTGTCTGAGGCCGGATTTGAACTCAGATACTCCTGAATCCAGGGCCAGCACTTTAACCACTGCGCCACCTAGCTGCCCCCTGTAGCAAAGCATTTTTATTTAAGTATCTCATACAATTTTTGTGGAGAAGATGGAAAGATAGAGATCAGACCACTATCTAATCAAAGAAATTCAGAATTGGTTGAATGGGTAGATTCTATACCAACATAGTACGAGGTTTCTAGTAGAACACCCTAGGGATCTGCACTTAGCCTTCTGCTATTTAATATTTTTATCAGTGACTTGGATAGAGTCATCATTGGTATACTTGTCACATTTGCAGATGACTCAAAGCTGGGAGATATAACTAATATAGTGGATGACAGAGTCAGACCTAAAAGTATCTTAACAGATTAGAATATGGAACTGAATCTAGAAAGATGAAATTCAATAGAGATAAATGTACAGTGTTGCATGTGGATAAAAATATATCAATTTTACCAAATCTTTACAAAAAATATAAGATGGAAGGAGAGACATGGCTAAAGAGCCATTGTTCTAAAAAAGATCTGAGGGCTCTTAGTGGACTAGAAGCTCAAAATAAGTCAGCAGTATCATGCAGCAGCCCCAAAAGCTAATGTGATCTTGGACTGCATCAAGAGGAAGAACGTCATGATTAGTCTTTAGCACTGTGGTTTAAGAAGGACAATGATAATTTGGAGAGTGTCCAGAAGAGGACAACCAGGATGGTGAAGGGTCTTGAGTTTTGTTGTGTGAGAATCAGCTGAAGGAAACATGTATATTTAGTTTGGACAAGAGATTATTCATACAGGGACAGGATAATTGTTTTTAAGTATAGGAAGGGCTGTCATATGGAGTCAAGACATGTTGATGTATTGATCTGAGTTATTGTTTCCCCAACTAGATTCTAAGCTCCAACAGTAACTATTTCCTTATTTCCTCACAATGTACAACATAGAGTAGGTACTAAGTGACTAATTTCTGAGAGAATTGATGTTGTTTAAAGGTGAAATCAAAAGGCAGTTTCTTTCAGCTCCAGGGAGAGGGGAAAAGATGAAATTACAGTATCTCAGATCTACAAGCAACCTAAGAAGCCATCTATTCCAACTTGAATCCGAACAAGAACTATACTTAAATTTCTAACAAGTGAATTCTGGGAATAGACCTCAGAATTTGTACTGTCATCTTTTCCTTGAAAAGTCAAAACCTCTCTGAATTCAGCTAAGGGAGGTATCTTGGGAAAGCTCTGCAGAATCCAGGCTTAGGATTTCTGTTTTGTTGAAAGCATGTAAAGATGTAATTTGCAGCCCTAAAGATGAATGTTTGAACACAGCATCCAGATGAGAAGTAGTGTCTACCACTATTGAATTGTGACACAGAATATTCATTAGAAGGACAAAGGACCTAAAGTCCTAAAGTCCAGAATTTTAAGAATTGTCCTGGGTACATTCATTCTGTAGTCGTGATTCCCCTTGGTATGATTTTTAAAGTTTGCCTTGGTTGACTAGTATGTCAAATGTCACCTTGCCATCTCCTTAGAAAATTTTTTTTAAGAGTTAATGGTATTATTTTGACTAATTTGTTAAATGGAAAGCAAACCTATGGGGGCTCAGGAATTATGGGGTCAATAGGGAGGAGGAATTTAGTACCCCCATACCAGACTTACCCTTAGGACTCTGAGAGAAATAAATTGTAGAACTGTAGTCACTCTTAAAAAGCCCCAATTTGTCAATCTGAGTTCATAATATAGCCCAGAGAGAAAGAAAAAAAGGGAAGGTCAGTAGCATGCCCTGTGTTACACTGACATTAAACTTAAATCTATCTCCTTACAACTTTTACCTTTTCTGTTAGCTCTTCTCTCTGAGGATAAGTGGAATATGTCTCATCCCTCTTCCACATGACACTCTTCAAATACTTTAAGCTATCGTGTCTTCCCTAAATATATATTCTTCTTCTTCAGGCTAACCATCAGTAGTTCTTTTTTTCCCCTTCTTTTTTTTTTTTTTGAGGTAATCAGGGTTAAGTGATGTGCCCAAGGTCACATCAGCTAGTGTCTGAGGATGGATTTGAACTGTGAGATTTAAAATTGGATACTAGAGCATTAACCTCCTTAAAAACTTTTTTTTTTTTTTTACCACAGAACTCAGGTCCTCCAGACTCCAGGGTGGATGCTCCTTACTGATTCCTTTAATCAGTTATCAAATGCATCCATCTCTAGTTAATTAATCAATCAACAAGCATTTGTTAAGCACCTACTAAATGCCAAGCACTAGTATAGATGCTGGGAATACAAAGACAAAACTGAAAATGTACCAATCCTCAATGAACTTATATTCTAACAAGAGAGACAATATGTATACAGAAAAACACATATAAGGATATACTGGATAATTGAGTTAGTACAGTTTGGATGTGCTCCAGTCTGTCAATTTCCTTCCTAATATAGGGAGCCCAAAACCAGAGATGTAACTAGGATAGGACAACACAGACTTTGACTCCTGGCACCAAATTTTTGAGCGCATCAACGGCATTTATATTCCTTCATGGGTGTAAAAAAGAATTGGGTAAATAACTGAACTTAGTAACATTAGCAAGAGTAATTAGCTAAATAGAAAGCTAACAGTCCATATGCTTCTTCTTCCATAGCAAACCACTGGTGAGCTCTTCCCTTGTTCTCTCCACCCTATTGCTCTGAATTGCACATTAGGAGTTCCTTGGTCAGGTTCTCCTTATCTTTACTTGATTAGTATTAATTGTGCAATCTTGTTGTTTTCTTTTCTAAATCTCTTCTTCATGTTAGAAGTTGTACTTTTATTAGGACAGCAGAGGAACTCTCCATTAGATTTTTCACTGAACGTTTGTAGGATTATTCTAATCCATGCCAATGATATTATAATTGAGGTACTAAAAAACTGAGTTGGTGTATTTGGGACTGGTGTTTGAGTGAGATTTGTGGAGAGGCAGAGGAGGAACAATACCTTTGAGTATTATGGGGTTGTAAAAACAGTGGGATAAAGCTTACAGAATATGAAGTGTTATATCCAAAGTGGAGGCTAGGCTTGGGCTCTATGTGGACAGCAAGCTCATTCACCATTGCTTTTAGCTGGGGGTATGTAGGCTCAATTTAGTACTTTGATAAATCCAAATTTTTGCTAATGTTTCTCCTAACTCTGGTGAACAAGAAAGAGAGGATCTGGGTAGTAGCAGGGCCTCTCCCCAGTGTGACATTGATCCATTAATACTTTGAGGATTTAGTCATTAAACTAATCCTGAATTGATTATAACATGGCCCATATCTTTCTATTTTGTCCAAAATAATATCATGAGACATTATCAAATACCTTGCTGAAATCTAGGCAGAATATATCTATGAAATTTCCCTAATTTACTAGTTTAGTTCCCCTGTCGTAAAAAGGCAGTGAAATTAGTCTGGCATGATCTACTGTTCATGAATCTTTTCACCTTTTAGAGTTCACCTTTCTAAAAAAAAACCTCACAAACTATCCCTTAAACAAAATGTTCCAGAATTTTGTCAGAACTCAAATCATGCTCATTGGATTATGATGAGTTATTTACATAGAAGATCTGATGTGTCTTTTAATTGATTAATTGTAAGGAGTTAATTTAAAATGGAAAACATTTGGTCTCAAGCATCATACA
Organism: Dromiciops gliroides; assembly: GCF_019393635.1. Taxonomy (NCBI): domain Eukaryota; kingdom Metazoa; phylum Chordata; class Mammalia; order Microbiotheria; family Microbiotheriidae; genus Dromiciops; species Dromiciops gliroides. The sequence goes on from NC_057862.1 coordinate 403,228,597, forward strand.
AGAAATGAGAAATTTACATATTTCAGAGAAAAAGCTATTTCCCCCTCATTTGGTCTTCTCACAGTTCTTGTCAGTGGTATACTAATATTTAACTTTTGTGAGTGAGAAAACCAGAGAAATGTTTTAGAGTAGGTGGTCTATCTTTCTTTAGCATTCTCTCTCCCCTACTTTTTCTTTTCTCCTTTCTTTAGGTGGTTCCTGATACTTATGGTAGCCAAGGTCTGCCTTTTTTTTTACTATTTCTTGTCTATAAACTACCTCACTCCCATCCCATGTCATAATTTAGTGTTACATTTAGAAAGCTGTACACTAATACCAGTAATCTGTTAAGATTGATATATGTATGATGGTTAACCTTAAATAAGGAATAAGGGGAAGGAAATAAACATTTATATAGCACCTACTAAGTGCCAGACACTGAGCTGAACTTAGATTTTCCTGATTCTTGTCCAGCATTCTATCCACTGTACTATCAGAAGTCTTGATTAGGGTCCTAATGATAATTTGCAATATTTAAGGACTCACAATTAACAGTAATTAAGGAATACTAATTAAGGACCCGCAATAGGATCTTTGAGTAGACAATTCCTTAATGGTTTCAATGGAGTTGGTGTGAATTTAGTAACCATGAAAGGTTGATGGGAGACACATTTTCAGCTAAAAGACCAGTCATAGACCCATAGAGTGTTAGAGCTTGAAGGACCATTGGAGCAGACATTTTAAATCTGGATAGTACCTCAGGAAGCAGTCAATCTCTCTCTCTCTCTCTCTCTCTCTCTCTCTCTCTCTCTCTCTCTCTCTCTCTCTCTCTCTCTCTCTCTCTCTCTCGTGCTTACCCTAGTTTTATAGTTAAAGGAACCAAATCCTACATATTGCAATATATAATCATCCCATTTACATTATTCAACAGAAGATCTTTCCTCATTCTAGTCTCAAATTCTTAAGGAGTTAAGTAGGGACAGCCGGTTAATTGTCTTCTCAGTTGTCTTGGAACAATAATTAATCAAGAAAGTACAAAAAATAATTTCTCTTGTGAAAATTTGCACTCATGTATTAGTTACTGATCTTCCTGACTTTGGTTCAAAGAAAGTACCAACAATTAATCTGTGATTCTTTACCATTTTGGCAAACTGTGGAGAGGATTTCTCTCCTGCCTATTTCAACAGATCTTTCACTTTAAAAATCCAGCTCAGTTTTCCATAAAGACCCTTGAGATGTAATATAGCAAATGCATTGACACCCAAATGATTAAGCCTGAAGAGTAAAGAGATAGGTAATAACAGATTCAAGGGTTCGAAGAGTGGACTTTTTTCTTATCCTCTCCCACCTCAATCTGTTTGCTTCTAAGGAGTGTAACTAATTTTCATGTTTACTTCAGGCAACCTTTTCCACGTTCATCATTTTTTTTTTTTTGGCTTCATCATCAATCATTGTCAATTTGAAAAAGTGTGATACTTAGGGTCATTTATCCAGACCTATTGGAGTCTAAAATTATGCAGCTTCAGTCAAATATATGTGAATAAAGACTGTCATTTCTGATTAATGACATGTGACTTGAATGTCTTACAGAATCATCTCTGTCATCCAGGCTTTACAGAAAGGTGATCATGTAAGGTCTTCCCCTAATGTCTCTTCTTTTACCTCTAAGAGCTCTAGAGGACCTGATTTCTCCTCAATAAAATCAGTAGAGATATTTCATGATTTTATTGATAATTATCACTCAGATCTCTGCATTTGTTAGCTAGAAGTTCATTTCTGATTGAAAACTTTCTTCTGATGGATGGTTTACCCAGCTTTTGATGATACTATTTTATGATTATAGTTGCCAAAATAGCCTGCCCTATTATAGGAAAAAATATTCCATGCAAGACACTAATCATTCTCAGCTTATGCAAAAAAAGTACAGAACATGCCAAGTCTTCATCAATTACTCTTTCCATGATTCATTAACTCCCTTCCTGGAGCATAAAACTCCATTTCAATGTATTCATAAAAGCACATAAAAGGAAAAGCTTTAGAAAGGAAACTTTGGGTTGGGGGTGGGCTGAGGAGAATAGAAATAGTCCATACCTATACATATAGGAAAGGAATCAGGCTAGAAGATAGAGGAACTTTGTGGATAGTGATGACTGCATTCATGTTTCCCTAGCTGCAAGCATTAACTCAACCCCAAAACTATCCCTTCTTTTGTTTGGGGTGGGGGGGCAATGAGGGTTAAGTCAGTTGCCCAGGGTTGCACAGTTAGTAAGTGTCAAGTGTCTGTGGTCAGATTTGAACTCGGGTCATCCTGAACCCAGGGCCTGTGCTTTATCCACTGTTCCACCTAGCTGCCCCAACACTATCCATTCTTAAGCCATCTCTAAAACTGATTTGCTTACCTTAGAAACTATTCCCAGCAGAAAGCAGAGCCCATACTGTCATATATGCTCTGGGTGGTCTTCTTGGGTCCATGGAGTCAGAAAAAGTCCTTAGACATGATGAATGCAATACTCCAAGGGCATGATGAGTCATGTGCCTGACCAGAGGCAGAGATCTTTTCAGGTTTCATGTTGACATGGCAGAAGGTTGGACCTGTGATTTGATCGATGTGGAGTCTGTCTCCTGGGATGCCACCAGTCGTCTAGCAGTGCCCTCCTGCTCTTATCCTCTTGTAAATCCTCTGTAGGGATCTGTGCAATGTATTGGTGGCTTTCTTTTATTTAGAACCTTTCTGTTGACATTGTATGCATACTAATGGGACATTTAAGCTCTATGAGTTCTTCCCTACTTTGTCCTAATGACTAGTCTGCCTTCTTTTCCAAACCTACATTTCCATGATGGTATCCTTTATCCCATTCCTTTCATCCAATTCTTCATTGGTAAAGAGTTATAGCTGGCTCACCCCCAAACAGTGCCTTTCTGTTGCCCTTTAGATGACCTGCAACTTTAATACTTCATAGAATCAATTAATCAACCAATAAATAAATACATACATACATAAAAATTCATTAAGCACCTAATGTGTGCCAGGCATTGTGCAAAAAAAAAAAAACTGGGCATACAAAGAGGCAAAAGACAGTTTTTGCCCTCAAGGAATTTAAAACTCAATGGGAGAGACAACATGCAATCAAATATATACAAAGAAAGCTATATACAGGATAAATAGGAAATAATTAACAGAGGGAAGGCACTAGAATTAAGAGGGTTGGGGAACAAGGAATCTTGCCTGTGTAAGGCAAGATTTTAGTTAGGACTTAAAGGGACTTAAAAGGAGGTTAGTATTTGGAGAGGAGAAGGAGAGCATTTGGCCTAGGGGAAAGATAGAGAGAATGCCTGGCACCATGAGATGGAGTATCTTGTTCATGGAATAGTCAGGAAGCCAGTGTTACTGGCTGACTGGGGGACAAGGTTTACACTAGAAAGACTAGAAGACTAGAAAGGTGGGAGGGAGCTAGGTTATACAAAAGCTTTGAATGCCCGATATAGCATTTTGTATTTGTTCTAGAAATAAAGAAGCCACGGGAGTTTATTGAGTAGGGAGTGGGATAGGTGATATGATTATACCTGCATTTTAGAACAATCACTTTAGTGACCAAATGGAGGATATTTTGGAGTGTGGAGAGACTTGAAGTAGGCAGACCTTCCAGGAAGCTATTGTAATAACCCAGGAATTCGGTTTCTAAATTACATTCAAATGCTATAAAAACATTCTTGAATTCTTTAGCATACCCAATATATGCCCAAGCAATTTCTGGTTCATCTTTTGTGGAATTTCAAGAATTTACTTTCCAATCTAAGAAATCTTTCTTAAACATCTACTATGTGCTGGACAGTGGGATTTGCACTAGGGATACAAGGATGGAAAATGACATAGTCCTTACCCTGACAGAGCTTATATATTTTTATAACTTAATATTTTTCCCTCAATAGCTTGTAAAAACAATTTTTAATATTTAAAAAAAAATTGAGTTTCAAATTCTCTCCCTTTCCCCCTCACCTTCCCCTTTCCTGAAATTTTATATAGGTTATATCTATATCTATATCTATATATCTCTATACGTATGCAATCATGTAAAACATATTTCCATCTTAGTCATATTTTGAAAGATGAAACAGATCAAAAGAAAAAAAAACATAAAATAATGAAAGAAAGTGAAAAATATTTTGCTTCAATCTGTGTTTAGATTCCATCAGTTCTTTCTCTCTATGTGGATAGCATTTTTTATCATCAGTCATTTGGAATTCCCTTGGATCATTGTATTGCTAAGAATAGCTTTGTCATTCATAGTTGTTCATTGTATAATATTACTCTTAGTATGCACAATGTTTTCCTGCTTCTCTCACTTCAATTTGCATCAGTTCATGTAAATCTTTTCCCATGTTTTTCTGAAATCTTCCTGCTTATCATTTCTTATGGCACAATATATTCCCTTAGAGTCATATACCACAACTTGTTTAGCCATTCTCCAATTGATGGCATCCCCTCAATTTCCAAAAAGAGCTGCTATGAATATTTTTTAATACATTTTTCCTTTTTTATTTCAGTGGTATTACTCAATCAAAGGGTATTCAGTTTGTTTTGTCCTTTGGACATAGTTCCAAATTGCTTTCCAGAATGGTTGGATCAGTTCACAATTTCACCGAAAGTTCATTAGTGTACCGATTTCCCCACATACCCTCCAAAATTTAGTATTTTCCTTTTCTGTCATATTAGCTAATCTAATAGGTTCGAAGTGCTACCTCAGAGTTGCTTTTACTTGCATTTCTTTAATCAATAGTAATTAAGAGCACTTTTTTCATATGATTATAGATAGTTTTGATTTCTTCATTTGAAAACTCCCTAATCCTATCCTTTGACCATTTATCAATTGGGGAATGACTTTTAATCATCTAAATTTGACTCAGTTCTCCATATATTTGAGAAATAAGGCCTTTAAAAGGGATATTTGCTATAATAATCCCACCCCACACCTCCAGATTTCTGCTTTCCTTCTAACCATGTTTGCATTGGTTTTGTTTGTGTAAAACCTTTTTTAATCTAATATAATCAAAATTTTCTCTTTTACATTTCATAATACTCTCTATCACTTGTTGGTCATAAATTTTTCCTTTCTCCATAGTTCTGACTGGTAAACTATTGTTTGTTCTCCTAATTTGTTTATAGTATCACTTTTTTACTTAATAGTATTTTTTTCTAATTACATGTAAAGATAGTTTTCAACATTCATTTTTGTAAGATGTATTTCAAATTTTTCTTCTTCCTTCCCTTCTCCCCAAGAAAGCATCTGATATAGATTATATAGTACAATCATGTTAAACATATTTGCATATTAGTCATGCCATAAGAGAAAAATCAGAACAAAAGGGAAAAAAACATGAGAAAGAAACAAAAAAAGTGAAAATAATATGTGTCCATCTGCATTCAGAAACCATTGTTCTTTCACTGTGTGTGGATAGCCGTTTCCATCATAAGTCTTTTGGAGGGGCAGGTAGGTGTCACAATGGATAAAGCACGGGCCCTGGATTCAGGAGGACATGAGTTCAAATCCGGCCTACGATAACTTGACACTTAACAGCTGTGTGACTCTGGGCAAGTCACTTAACACTCATTTCCCTGCCTCCCCCCCAAAAAAAAAGGCTCTTGAAAAAATGAACAAAAATAAGTCTTTTGGAATTGTCTTAGATCATTGTAGTGCTGAGAAGAGCTAAGTCTATCATATTTAATCATCACACAATGTTCTTGTTACTATGTATAATATTCTCCTGGTTCTTCTCAGCATCAGTTCATGTAAATTTTTCCAGGTTTTTCTGAAATCCACCTGCTCCTTATTTCTTATAGTACAATAATATCCCATTATATTCATATACCACAACTTGTTCAACCATTCCCCAATTGATGGGCATCCCTTCAATTTCTAATTCTTTGCCACCACAAAGATAGCTGCTATAAATATTTTTGTACATGTGGGTCCTTTTTCTTTTTAAAAATCTCTTTGGGGGGCAGCTAGATGGCGCAGTGGATAGGGCACCGGCCCTTGATTCAGGAGGACCTGAGTTCAATCCAGCCTCAGACACTTAACAATTACTAGCTCTGTGACCCTGGGCAAGTCACTTAACCCCAATTGCCTCATTCAAAAAAACAAAACAACAACAACAACAACAACAACAAAATCTCTTTGGGATACAGACCTAGTAGTGGTATTAGTAGTAGGGTCAAAGGGTATGCACAGTTTTATAGCCCTTTGGGTATAGTTCCAAATTGTTCTCCATGATGGTTGGATCAGTTTACAACTCTACCAGCAATGCATTAGTGTTCCAATTTTCCAACATCTTCTCCAACATTTGTAATTTTCCTTTTTTGCAATATTAGTCCATTTTTTAAGGTGTGAGGTGGTACCTCAGAATTGTTTTACTTTGCATTTCTCTGATCAATAGTAATTTAGAACATTTTTTCATATGACGTTAGGTAGCTTTAATTTCCTATCCAAAAATTGCCTATTCATATCCTTTGACCATTTTATTAATTGGAGAATTATTTGTATTCTTACAAATTTGATTCAGTTCTCTCTATATATGATTGAAAAATGAAGTCTTTTAAGGGATACTTGCTGAAAAAAGATTTCCCCCAGCTTTCTGCTTTCATAATAATCTTGATTGAATTGGCTTTGTTTGTGCAAAAATATTTTAATTTAATGTAATTATAATCATCCATTCTGCATTTCATAATGTTCTCTATCACTTATTTGCTAATAAATTATTTCCCTCTCCATAAATCTGTCAGTTAAACTACTCCTTCCTCTCCTAATTTAGTGGCATGTAACTTGGCAAAATAGCTCCTAATAATTGCTTTAATTTTCTCTTCATTGATGGTGAATTCACCCTTTTTATTTTTGATACTGGTAATTTGGTTTTCTTCTTTCTTTTTTTAAAATCAAATTGACCAATGGTTTATCTATTTTACTCACCCCACCATAAATCCAGCTTCTAGTTTTACTTATTATCTCAATTGTTTTCTTACTTTCAATTTTATTAATCTCTCCTTTTATTTTTCAGGATTTCTAATATAGTGTTTAATTGGGGATTTTTAATTTGTTCTTTTTCTAGTTTTTTTTTCTTTTTTAGTTGCATTAATTGGTTTGCTCTTTCTCTATTTTATTGATGTAAGAGTTTAGAGATATAAATTTTCCCCTAAGTAATGCTTTGGCTGGATACCATAAATTTCGGTATGTTGTCTCATTGTTGTCATTCTCTTTAATCAAATTATTGATTATTTTGAGGATTTGTTCTTTGACCCACTCATTATTTAGAGTTATATTATTTGCTTTCCAATTAATTTTTAATCTTTCCACTGACCTTTATTGAATGTAACTGTTATTGCATTATGAGCTAAAAAGGATACATTTAATATTTCTGCCTTTCAACATTTGATCCTGAGTTTTTTATGCTTTAATCCATGGTCAATTTTTGTGTAGGTGACATTTACCACTGAGAAAAAGGTCTATTTCTTTGGCTGAAAAATTCTTTCACTCTGTCTTTTTGTTGGTTTTGCTGCTCCAGAATTTCTTGGAGGCATTATTTTACAGTTATTTGGAGATGAATTTCGGAGATTTCAGGCAATTTCTTGCCTTTTTCCACCATCTTGGATCCTGGAGATTGACTATGCATATTTGTAACAGGGTTTGTTTTTCTTTCTTCATCAAAGAATGGAAGAAGAAAAAATGGAAGGGAAAAAATTTGGAACTGACAAGACAAAACTGAATTTAGAAAGAAGTGATCAGCAGTTAACTAGGGAGCACAACACTGTCCTTTGAGTCAGGAAGAACTATTGAAATTCTAGGTCAGATAGATACTTACTAACTGAATTGCCATAGGCCAACCACTTAACTTTTTTCAAGCCTATACTTCACCATTTGTAAAATGGGGATAATAGTTGCATTTACTGTGAGGACCAAATGAGATCATACATGTAAAGTGCTTTGCATATCTTAAAGTGCTATATCAATGCTAGTTATTATTATAATATAGATAATTTCATTCAATCCTCATTACATTTTTGTGAGTTCACTAGAGTATTAGCTTCTTCAAAGTAAGGTCAAGTGAATTGCCCAAGGTAATATAGTCAATGGTGGAGTTGGAACAAGTATTGTCAGAGTCAAATCTTCTGATGCCCAAGCTATGCCTGCCAGTATACTATTTTGATGATATTATTCTACTGAGGTAGGGATGGGGGATTACCTTAAGAAAATACTATGGAGCAGCTAGCTAACATAGTGGATAGGACATAGGAGGATCTGAGTTCAAATCCAGTCTCAGATACTTACTAGTTATATGACCCTGGGCAAGTCACTTAGCCTTAATTGTACCCCCCCCCCCAAAGAAAAAAAAGAAAATGCTACATGTACACAGAGAAGTATAATACAAAGTTAAATATAGAAAAGACAAAGGAGTAATCCAGACAAAGTGGCCTAGGCATATTTGAAGATGGGGAGAACATTTTTTGAGCCCAGTGAAATGAGTAATGATTTAGCCCCACTAACAATTCAGTACTGTGATTAATACGGTATGCAAGGCAAAAAAAGTAGACACATATTCTCAAGGGTTTCATAATCCAGTTTAGAAGAAAAAACATGATACAAGTCAAAAATGAACGACACAATGTAAATGATTCAAATCATTTTGTAATTAAGCATGAAACTATGTGATATAAATTCAGGGCAGTGTGATAAAGTGGAAAGCGCACTGGATTTGGGGTGTCAATGAACCTAGATTTACATCTTGGCTCTGCCACTTACTACCTAACTGACATAGGACAAGTCACTTTACCTCTCTACACCTCAGTTTCATCAACTGTAAAATTAAGGGGCTGGATTAGATGACCTCCAGTGTCCTTTCCATCTCTAAATTGATGGTCCTATTAATTATTATCAATTATTACAAGTATGATTAATATTAATGTCAATATAAAATCAGGGGAAAAGTATTCTACTATCAAAGGGAGGTGTCTGGCAAAAAAAAATTCAAATCAAAGAGGGACTCCTGATACATGGTGAAATCCTGTACTTGTACTGTTTACAGATGACATTATTCTAGTTGAATTGTCCTGAAACATTGCAAATCTCCTAAATGATATCTTTGACCATTCAGAAAAGATCACCCCAACTATCTACATAGGAAAAAAAGAGTAGATGAAGAATTCCTATTGTACAGATTTTGATATTCATTTGGATAGAAGACCCATGGAACGTATCCATTAGTACTTAGACAGTGTGCTGGGTGCAGAAATAGGTTATAGGAGGAGAATGAGATGGATTACCTTCAAGAAATTTCACAGTTCCCTTAATGACCCCAAAGCTTTTTCACAAAACAAAGGTAGCTATGGGTTATATTATATAACAATCTTTGAAGAATTAAAATTGAGACACCCAAAGTTCAGTAGAGAGGCATGAATAGACTGCAAGATGTTACAAAAAGGTTTCTTTTTTAATTAAAGAATCAGGGCAGCTAGGTGGCATAGTGGATAGAGCACTGGCCCTGGATTCAGGAGTACCTGAGTTCAAATCCGGCCTCAGACACTTAACACTTACTAGCTGTGTGACCCTGGGCAAGTCAGTTAACCCCAATTGCCTCACCAAAAATAAAATAAAAGGATATCTAAATCTATGGACATAATAGATTCAATTAATTAAAGAATCAACATAATGAATAAATTAGAGAAATATGTGCCTGGAAAAAAGTGGCTATTCATCATCAAGAGAGTGAGGGATAATTGATAGACAACCCATATTTTTCTGCTGATATACAGTCAATGTAAAAAGAAGTCAAGCAAAAGCCCCCAGCATATTAGAAGGATTTCCAAAGGCATATTTATGGGAGGACATGTAGAAAAGTCTCACAGAATGAACAGACATGGATGGGGTTCCATTTGCATTGTTGGATAAAGTATTTACATAAGTTAAATCATAGATGTATAGAAGCACAGACTACAGGTGTTATGAGGAAAGAGAGAGAGAAAGCGTGAGAGAGAGAGAGACTGAGAGAAACTCAAAAGCCATTTAGAAGTTTAGATATTATATAGTAGAAAATTGGTGATTGAGTAATACTAAATGTTCCAATATGCATGATGCTAAAAAACAGTGTAGAAATTGAAAGCAGTGGTATGCTGAAAATAAACATAGGCACAACATAATTTTAAATTTAATCTGAATGAACATTTTCTCCATAACTTTATTAAACTTAGAGAGCTTGATAATAAATCAAGCTCTGATTTATAGAGTTTGCCTATTTCCAAAGTATAAATAAATGCTCAAACTGAAATTTTAACAGTTGGGTCTCACAAGTTAGTTCAAGCTGGATCCAATATACCAATGGTTGGAGGGTTCTGAAAGAGATATTTTTGAGGTTGGGATTCCCAGAGTTGTCAAATTAAAAAAAAAAGTTTAAGAGCCATGGTACTAGGTAAACCAAGTCCAGATTTGATCTCTGCCTTCTGTGAGGTTCTATTTCAAGATGGACAGTGTGAACTCACAACAAAATCAGAGCAGTTTGGGTGTTTTCCAATGCATGAGAAATGTGATTTCCACCTCTCCCCCCATTCTTTTTGCATTTACTTATTAAGTTACCATCATGATCTAGGAACTGTACGGAGCACATAGCCTCTGACCTCTAGGAGATATCTTTCCAATGAGTATAGGAGGTTTTCATAGAAGGGTCAGAGAGGCCCACACAGTATAAAATGATATTTCTTTATTATGGTGTGCTTTAACACCCACAAAGGAAGGCCCAATGCCAACGGGCCTGGGAAGAAAAGAGAGGGGTAACCTAGGCAAGAAAGGCAGTCTATAATCAGAGTTCCAAGATCTCATATATACTGGTTATCAGACCATGGCAAGAGGATCAAAGGAGATCAGTGATAGTTTTGTGGAAAGGTTGCCTTCTGACTTTGCACACAAACCTTTGCCAACTCTATCACATTGACCAAGAGTAATCTGTACTGCCTTGTTTAGTACTTAATTATTTATTGTATTATATTTGATATTCTTATGGATCCATAATCTCTACCTTATGGGTCTCCCCTCCACTGGTGCACATCACACCTTTCATCTGTAGAGCTCTTGCCATGGGCCCCCCAAATCCTTACTGGTACCTTATGTATGAACCAGTACATAACATTGGCTACTCCAGTCATACCTCACTTGATTACCCCTCATTTTCTTGCCATAACCTTACCATTTTCATTCATTCATCCATCCATTATCACCAGTCTCATTCAATCCAATGTAAAAGACCTCTTGCATCATTCTGTGCAATTTGTGTCGGCGTTCTTTCTTAACTCCTCCATGGAACACCTACTCAGTGTTCTGGAAGCCTTCCTCTAGTTCTTTTAGTAATATCTTATATTCTCTCCAGTATTCTTGTACTCCTTAGCAGACTGTGACATTCTAGAGAGCAGAGACCATGTCCCTAGAAGGATCATAGACTAAGACCTGGGATGAACCTCAGAGACCATCAAATCCAACCTCCTCATTTTGCATCTGATGACATTGAGACCCAGGGAGCTTGAGTGATGTTCCCAAGGTCACATAGATTTAAGTAAGTATCCCAGGCAAGGCTTTGACTCAGATCTTCAAGAACATATTGACTTCAAGTTGTAAGTTCTACCTCCAGTTCTAGTGAGTTTTAGTCCCTTCTCTGCCATTATGAAAATGTGACTTAATTTTTCTAATGCTCCTTTTTTTGGCTCCATGTTGCACAAACTGACTTGCTTCATGCTGTTGTGAGGATCAATTGAGATCATGAATGCAAAAATTATTTTGGAAAACCAAAAATCCCTTTACAGATGCCAAGATAGCCCCTGTGGTTTCTGACACAGTGCCAAGTTCATAATGGGTATTGGATAACAACTTGTTGATTGCTTGAAACTTGAATCACAGAGTGTTTCTGTTTGAGCCTGCTCATTCCCTAAGAGTAGGGACAGATCTGGGATTAGAACCAAAAACTTCTCACCCTTCAGAAAGTTGCTAGACGGGGTTCCAGAGTGGAATATTCCTGAGAATCTATACAATCTTCCTTGGCATATGCTCATTCTCTCCTACTGCCAGAGTAGTGAGGGACCTCAGGAAGTCATAGGATCTTATTAACTCTAAAACTAGAAGGGACCACAGAGGCTATATCTGACCCAGTACCGTCATTTTATAGATGAAAGATCAGGAAAGCTAAGTTGTCTATCAGTTACAAAGCCTCACAGTCAGTAAGCATCAGTGACAGTTACTATTCTTAAGTTAGTAAGCATCAGAGGCAGGATATGAACCCAGCTCCTATAATTCTAGATCCAGGGATCTTTCTTCCATACCCCAGTGGTCATCTAGTTGCTCCTTCTGCCTGTAAATAGAACAATTGCTATTGATGGTGTTTCCAGACTAGGAAGGTAGGAAGAGAGGATCTTGTATGGCATGAAATTCAACTTCTTCTCCTCCCCCCAATCTTTTCTGGACAAATAAATTTGTCTCTATAATAAACAGAGCGATACAGCAGAGCTGGAAATCAAATGGTTTAAGATCCACATGTATCTTAACCTTTATTCCAGCTAGGAGTGCATGAGGTCCTACAAGTTGAACTGCATTATAAAGTACATAGATCTGCTTTAAGAAAAGGTCAGTACACATGTTCTGTTACAATCTAATTTCAGTCTATTGCCCTATGCCCCATTGCTCTCCCTGGTGTGAGAGATACAGTATTGAGGAGTTGGGAGTTTAATTATCTCTTCTATATATAGCCTGCCTGTCCCTCCAGAATATTCATGGGAATAACAGTAGGGGTAGAGAAAACATTGTTTTTGTCTTCCTGGATCACAGTGCTGATGTCCCTTTCCACCTGAGGCTGAGTTTCCACATTTAAGTTCCCTTCTCCATTCAAGATAAATCTGATTTTAACTATAAATGAGAATATTTTCATGATTGTGAGCTGTATTTTGTCTTCCCTCCTTATTCATTGAATGCCACCACCAAGAATTGGATCTTTTGAAGCATTCTAACAGAGTAGCTGTTTTTGCCAGTTCTTCCACTTAAATGATAAATTGCGTTTAGTTTCAATGACTTAATAATAACATTAATTTCACTTCATACTGTTCTGAAGAACTCCTTTTAAATGAAGGGCACTTGCCACACTTCCAGTGTTCTCCTGGAACAGACACAGCTAATCATAATGTGTAGAATTAAATAAAGGAGTAATTACGAGGGCCTGTGATGAGTTAAAACAGATGTAGTGAGCAGGACTGAGTCAACTCAGCACTCAAAAGGGAAATAATTTATTAAGGCAGTTTCACCATAGATGGTACAAGTGCATGTGGGAGCATTTAATATGCTGGAAGAGGGGAAAAAAGGGTAAAGTTTCTGTGTTGTGGAATTTTCAAAAGATTCTAATTATGTTCTTGTCTACATGATAATGCCTATGTATGATTATTTCCCCCCTCGGGTCTCATTTATCCCTTAGTGTGCACGTCTCTCGTGGACATATTTAGATCTGAGAAGGAACTTGGAAGCCATTTAGTTCAAGCTCCTAATTTTACACATTAAAAAACTGAGACTTGCCCAAGGTCACAGAGGTTAACAAGTGGCACAGCCAAGACTGTAACCGAGATCCCTTGGCTACATAGTCACCACTCAAATGTTGCTTTATATCCTGGTTATTAGTGTTTATATTTTATCCATTACTAGATTATAAGCTCCATGTGGAGCTTACGAAATCTTATAAAAATTAATTTTTTCCAGTCTCTTTTCCAATGGAATGCCCTTCATCCAATGAGTGTTTCTTTAATGTTCATTGAGTGGAATTGCATTATTGGAATGTCCAGGAGGAAACCACAGATTGAAAATTGGAAGAGAATTTAGGTAACATATAGTCCTTCTCCATCTTCTATGATTAGACAATTGAGGCCTACAAAGGTTAAGTGACATGCCAGCTAGTAAGTATGAGAGTCAAGATTTGAATACAGGTCCTCTGGTTTCAAATATAGTGCTCTTTCCACTGCACCTTGATGGAGGGGACCAGGCAATAGAACCTAGGCCTTCTCTTTTCCCTTTCTGTTTTCCTTCCAGCTTCTAACCAAATTGGACCTTTTAGGGAACATATTTTTTCAAGAAATTTAAGATGGAATAAAATAAAGAAGGTACATTTATCTTTCTTCCTTTCAAATACAGAAACAAAAACCAAAGAAACTCCTATAGTGTAGGATAGTAGAAAGAATACATGACAATTTATATAATGACAATATTGTAAAAACAAGTAACTATAAAAGATTTGACAACTCTGATCAACTCAGTGAACAACCATGTCTCCCAAAGACCAGTGCTGAAGAAAGCTACCCTGCTCCTGACGATAGGTGATCTGCTCAGGATCATACATTTTTTTGATATGGGAAATGTAGGAATTGGTTTGGCTTGACTACACACATTTGTTACAATTTTTTTCTTATTTTCTTTCCATTGGGGATGGGAGGGAGGTGGGAGGAAGAGAAAACATATGAGTTGAAAAAAAGTAATTAAAATTAAAAAAAAGAATACAGGACTATTGATTGGCTCTGTAACCTTGGCCAAGTCACTTAAAAACTCTTAATATTAATTCCCTCATCTGGGAAATGAAAATGATAATAGCTGTACTGCTCATCCCATGGAATTTTTTGTGACAATCCAATCAACAAATCTATCAATCAGTCAGTTGTAGAGGAAAAAGAAAAACTACAATCACTTCAAAACATCTTGATGGACTAGTAGTGGAAATTCTCCAGCTCTGCTTAGCAAGATAGAACAAACTCTGCAAGAACAGTAAAGCAGATGGTCCCATCCACTGTTGTAAAAACTATTTGTTGATTTTGGATAAGGGACACCTGCAGTTTTGGCTAAATGGTTACTTCAACTCTGTTGTCTTAGATCAAACAGACTTCTTTAACAATTGTAGAAGCATTTGGTCACCTCCTCTTCTTTCCTGTCCTTGAAGAGGGAATGTTTTCTCATTTTGATAACAAATCCTTCCAGTTGTATGACAAATATTTCCCAGAAATGCCCCCTTTCCCCATGGCCTATTCTCCCTTTCTTACCCCTCCCTCTTCTGAGAAATATTTGACTTCTCTATTCTCAGTTGTCTCAGAATGCTGCTTACTGGCTGGGTCAAATCAGCTCTCCCCTATTAGCTCCATGTTCCCCATAGTTAGGTAGCCACTCCCATCCAGCAGATTCCCTAGCATGCCAATAAATCCCTTTGCTTTCTTTCTGGCCTCCTGTCTTTGACCCATAATTATTGGTCCCTTGGTGGCTGGTACTGATCTTCCAAGAGGTCCCATTCCACAAATGCCTGACATAATGAACAAGCATTGGTTAAGCACTTAACATGCATCAGGCGTGTTGCTAAGCCCAAGTCATACAAATACAAGCAAAAAACAAAAACAGTTGCTGTCCTCAAGGAACTTAAATTCTATTAGGTGATGAAGAGAGTTGAAAAGATAAGGTGAGAAAATAGAATTGAAAGTACCCTGCAGGACATGGTGTCAAATCCAGGAGAATGAAGGATGACTGGATCCTTCCTAAAGTGGACATTCCAGGAGGAATTCACCAACAGGAGAAGGGGGACACCAGGGGAGAAAGAGAAGACAGCTAAAAGCATGGTGGCAAAGTCCAGAGAGTTGAACCATGGCTAACCTTTCCTCAAAAAAGGAATGAAATAATATGTTAAAGTGTTTTGAAAACTATAAAACTCTATATAAAATTAAGTTATTATTATTATCACACCAAAATCAATTTAACTACTCTCCCACACCCAAACAGTATTTACATGCTACTTTGAGCAGCTTCCATTAAGCCTGTGTGGGTTCCAAAAGAATTAGAAGACAAGTTCCCCATCTTTAAATGATTTCAACAAGGATATAGCACAGACACACACATGAACTTGAAAACAATTATAGTCTAAAAACGGTGAAATAATCCAGCCCAATTTTATACATGCATGATGATTGTTGGGATTTACCTGGGGAGGAATTTTAGAGAAGAAAACTTTAAGATTAGGGCCTTGAAGGCAGTGATGAACAAGTATGATGATTGCCACTATTATATAGATTTTGATTTGCATGGCTTGCTCTGAAAAAGACTTCATTTCTCCTAGGCATCCTCCTTCTCTTTTTCTTTTTTTGGTGAGGGAATTGGGATTAAGTGACTCGCCCAGGGTCACATAGCTAGTAAGTGTCAAGTGTCTGAATCCGGATTTGAACTCAGGTCCTCCTGAATCCATGGCTGGTGCTTTATCCACTGTGCCACCAAGCTGCCCATGGCATCCTTCTTCTGCTGAACTCTTAGGGCAATTATTTTCTGCAAAATCCATTTGGCCATTGATCCCATGCTGTCCTGTGACATTTCTTCTCTATTGTTGTCTTGACCATTATTTAAACCCTTTATTCCTTTTTAACTTTTTATATATCTGGTTTTTGCTTCTTCAAATAGCCCGTGAAGCTGAATGTAAGCTTCTGTGACTTACCTCATAGTTAGAAGTGCAACCAATGTACAAATTTCTGGTTACAGAGATGAGATGGTGTTGGATCAAGCCAGAGTTATTATTGCTGTTATTATTATTGGCATTGTAATTACTCTTTATTTTATTCCGAATGTAAAAATGAAATCTCCATTATAGGAGACTTTTCCTAAGAAGGAGAAACTTTGGTATTAAGTATGGTTCACTATAACCCTTTCTGCTTACATGTTTTCTTTGAAGCTTAGGTGCTTGTAGCCTCATAAATTTTCTTGTCAAAATTGCAACAGACTTTTTTTTCCTCATTCATCCTAACTTCTCCAAAAGGTTTTGCTCCTTCTATCTACCTCTACCTTTAGGATAATAGTAGCTTGTGTCAGGGGAATACTCTCAGTTTATTTATTAGTATCCAATCTGAGCAGACTGTCCATCCTAAAATAACTCCTATCTCCCAATATCCCTGAGTCCATAGCAGCTTTAGGTTAATTATGAGAACTGACTTGTTATAGATTTCCCCCAGAAAACAGATACCTACATTTAAAGCTACTCAGCATCTTGAATACATGCCAATGGTGAGTTTCCTCAAAGACCAGGAGTGATTGTGCAGGAGATTGTTCACAAGTTAAACGCATATGACCTTGATGAATTAGCACTCAGAAAAGACTATGCATGATATTTAGGCATATTCTTTCAGGCTAGTTAATACTTCTTAATTTTCAAGAAGATTTGAAGAGCAGGGGCTACTGCTGAGGACCAATATCAGAAACAGAGCTTTTTAATTATATCATCAGGTACAGTCCAACTTCAAATAATAATGCTTGCCAAGATTTATTCTGCAACCCTCAGATGGATACTAGTATTTGTCTTCAGTGTATGAAAGCTTAGTGTTGTTGTTCAGTTGTTTCCAACTATTTGTGACCCCATTTGGGGTTTTCTTGGCAAAGATACTGGAGTGGTTTGCCATTTCCTTCTCCAGCTCATTTTACAAATGAGAAACGGAGGCAAATAGAATTAAGTGACTTGCCCAGGGTCACACAGCTAGTAAATGTCTGAGGCTGGATTTGAACTTCCTGACTCTAGGTCAGGCATTCTATCCTCTGTGTCACCTAGCTCTATTCCTTATAGCTCTATTCCTATTGGAGGACCAGAATGTCAAGAGGCCCAGAAGACTGTTCTTGTCATCTGAAGCACCCAAGGAGACCTTGGAGACTTTTGAGCTCTTCAGACATTATCCATCAGACATGTGGCCAATTGCAATTGATTTTTACAACAACCTCTATCCTTTAGTAAATTCTATCAGCATACGTGTGAGTAGCTTTTGGTTTCACCTTTCAGTCATGCTGGGGAGATAATGTTAAACACAAAACTATAGGCAGCTAAGTGGCACATGGGTAAAGTGTGGGGCCTGGAGTCAGGAAGTCCTGAGTTCAAATATGACCTCAAACACTTATTAGCTGGGCAAGTCACTTTACCTCTGTCTACCTCAGTTTCCTCATCTGTAAAATAGGAATAATAATAATAGCACCTATCTTCTAAGATTATTGTGAGGATCAGCTGAGATATTTGTAAAGCACTTCTCAAACCTTAAGGCACTATACAAATGCTAACTAGCATTTTTCACTTAGAGATAATTTGCTGCTAAATGTTGAAGGATTGGTGGGAGAGTATGATTATTCTGCTAAGGCTTGGAATTAGTCCCTTGAATCTAGGACAGAGGTCCAGGACCATGTCTTAGACTTCATTAATATTCTCCCCTCTCTAGAAGTTTGAAGGCTGAGGGTGCTAGCACATATGGTCTGAGATCTTTTCACCTGAAGAGGTTGGCTATGGAGGCTGCAGTAGGAAATGGCAGACTTCCTAACTTGGGAGTATGATGAAGTCAGAAATTTTCCTGAGTAAGTGGTGCCATCTCTTCCTGACTTCAAGCCTTGAACATAGTGGGTACTTAATAAATGTTTGCTGATGTAAAGTAGTTTGAATAAGTCTAAACATTTTGGTTGTTTAAATAATCTCTGGCTAATGTTCACTTTGAAACAGTAATATTAAAACAAACAAACAAAAACAAAAAACAAAAGAACAACACCCTCCCCCCCAACCCCCCAAGGCCTTTTTAGTTTTTGCTGCCATGAAGGATGAAAGCTACATATGGTTAACAAATGGACTGATTAATTACTGAGATTAATTATCCCCAGTGTTTTCATCAGGGCTGGGCAATGTAGGCCTGAGAGAATCCATAGCATCTTACACTTGCCTTTTACATGTGCCTTTTTAGTAACCAGAATGAGTGACAAGAACCAAGTTCTACTTGGAGACTTTGATATTCCAACCTTTTGTAAACTGAGTAGCAATAAAAAAACTTTTAGAAAAGTGAAAGCAATTGTCTAAGTTCTTTGAGAACAGATTTCTTCCTTGGGGTCCCTATAAGAAATAGGACTGAAGTATATATATTTTTTCAAGTAAGTAAAAACAAAGAATAATAATTGTAGAAAAAATGCTTTCCCTTAAAATAATGCTAATTTATTCACATTATAGATATAAACCTAAAGGGCCTCTCAGAGGCAATCTAATAACAACATCTTCATTTTAAAGATGAGGAACCTCAGGTCCAAGGAGCTTAAAGGAATAATTGGCCAAGTTCATGCAGATAGGAAGTATCAGACACAGGATTTGAATCCAGATCCCCTGTCTACAGAGATAGACCTTTTTCTTCTGCACCACGCTGGCTTCCCCCCAAATCCTAATTTTTTCCAGATTTCCTTCCTCTTGTTTACGGCACCACCATTCTTCTAGTCACTCAGTTTTGCATACTTGGAATCATTATTGACTTACCTCTTCTTCAGTCCCATATCCAATCAGTTGCCAAGTCTTATTCAACGTAATTCCACATCTCTTGTAACCATCTCCTTTTCTCTATTCACATGACTGTGACCATTTTGTCACCTTAGTCACCTTTTCTCCAGATTATTGTAATTGACACCCTGCTTCCAATCTCTTTTCTCTCCAAAATATCTTCCATACAACTGCCAAAGCAAGTCTTCCTAAAGCATAGCTCTTTCTATGTCACTTACTTGCTCAAAACAATTTCATTGGCTCCCTTCTGCCTCTAAGACCAACTATAGACTTGTATTTAAAGCCATTCATGACTTGGATCCTTCAGTCTTTCCAGACTTCTTTTTTTTTTAATTAATATTTAAAATATTTTAATTAATTTTTGTCATCTTTTTAGTTCCAAATTGTCTCCCTCTACCCCCACCCCACACTAGCAAAGGCACAGATTTATAAATATATGCAAATTATACTAAACATATGTGAGAAAATAATGGGTTTTGGAAAGCCTAGAGGCCCCCCTGTTCCAGGGGATTATATTACATTTGATTGGATTGACTTTGCTGATTGACTCACTTGAAGTCGACTTGATTGAAACCACATCTACTTGAGAGCCTGGCCCTCAGGTGGTGTGTTTTCTGAACTCTGAAGGTGGCACCTTCTGCTCATGGACTGCCCTCATGTCCAGTGAACCAGTGGATTTGGGTGATGCCAGCCAATTAACTTAAAGCAGTGTGTAAGGACCACCTCTCCTCCGGACCCAGAGGAAGCTTCCACAGGGAGTTACTCTCTCTGAGGAGCTCTTGGTGGCAGAAGACTTGGAGGAAGAAGCAGGCCAGGCTGAGCTCTATTCTCTCTAGGCTAGATAGACCTGAACTTTCAGAGACATGTGCACTCTCTTTATTAATATTTAATATACTTTAATAAATGCTTAATGCCCCAAAACTGGTGCTAAAGCTTCTAATTTATAAGTAGCAACATATTAGAAACCCTATCTAATTTTCCCCAAACTTGGGACAGAAATAAGGCAACCACATATAGTTTTACTCGCCAAAGCATACTTCCATTTATCAATTCTTTCTGTGGAGGTGGTTTGGCATCTTCCTTCATAGGTCTTTATAGTATTTATAGGAATTTATAATATCCAAAAGAACTTGTTCCACATGATTTCCCTTTGCAATTCTATGTTCCAGCCAAATTGGCCTTCCTGTCATTTCTTGAAGTTAGCATTCTACATACTATTTTGATATGCAAGCATAGGTTATCCCCCCATAAATGAATTGTACTCCCTCCTCACCTCTGTCTCTTAGAATCTTTAGCCTCTTTCAAAACTCAGTTCTGGTTTTATTTTTTTTGAGAAGACTTGATCTTTCTAGTCAGTAATTTTTTTTCTCTTCAAATTATTTTAGTATCACCTTGCGTACTCACTATCACATGCAGGTCCCTACAAAAGTTATGCTTTGGCTTGATATACTACTATTTGGGTCAGAAGTCACTCAACACCATTACTCCTGACCCCTATTAGTTAAAAATAAAAAGGCATTTAATCAAATAGAATAGAAAATTAAGTGACTTAAAAAAATCCTCTCATAAGTATCTGGGGTGTACTTTTCTACAGGTAACCATATAAGCAGTGGAAAAAGGCACATAAATATTCAAGAAATATGGGTGAAGGGACACAGACAGTCATGTGCTTCACTCTGTCAGCTTACTGTTGTTGAATTTTCATGCTGACTCATTGTACATTGTTTACACCTTGGAAAGCACAAACTATACAATCAGGGCTTGATCTGTTGTTTTGTTGATTGTCTAGACTTAAGAAAGTGATGGAGAACATGTTAATAATGCAGATTAAACTTAAAAGTATATGATGTATTTTTTAAAAGAGAGCTTGTTGTTGAACATTACCAGCACAGCCCTGACATGCCAGATGACATGTGGCCAGGGTACACATGTAGGGGATACTTGTGTCCAGAGTAATTTTCATCTCCAAAGCTGGAGAGCTTGTTGGTGTTCTCTCATGATTCATTATACTTCTCTGTTGTTCTCTGATGAACACATAATCTTTGTTAGGTTCATTGTCTTTGATAGGCATCTCACATTTTGCTAGCATCATACAATGCCACCAGGCATCCTCTTATCTCTAATAGTTATCTGGTACTCTCTTCTGCACTTGACTTTTCAAGACCATCTGCTAGGTTTGGATCTCCCATGTACTAAGATCCAGTAACTAGAAAACCTTTTTTTCTGACAAGGTCAGTCTATCTGCTCTGTTATCCTGATTGTATCTTTTTTTTTTTTTTAAGTGAGGCAATTGGGGTTAAGTGACTTGCCCAGGGTCACACAGCTAGTAAGTGTTAAGTGTCTGAGGCTACATTGAATTCAGGTACTCCTGACTCCAGGGCCGGTGCTCTATCCACTGCATCACCTAGCTGCCCCCATGATTGTATCTTTTAGTAACCATCCATTGTTAACAGCAGCAAACAAAAGCCAGACAGACTAGCCAAGATAGTATAATGGGAAAAGTGCTAGGTTCAGAGGAAGAAAATATAGATTTGAATCCTGAGTCTTATCTGCCACCTGTGTAACTTCGGATAATAATTGACTTTACTGGGCCTCATTTTTTCACCTGTAAAATGAGGGGATTGAACTAGATGGGCTCTGAGGTAATTGTTAATTCTAAATTTAAAATCATATTCCAGAATAATAATAAATGTATTCTTTTGACTAATTTACCAATTCAAAGCCTGTTATCATAGGCAACTTTCCAATTTAGAGTTGAAAAATTTCTTTTAACTCTTGCTTATCCTTTTGATTTGGGATCTTGTACCTTAAAAAATTATCTCTTGGGGCAGCTAGGTTGAGCAGCGGATAAAGCACTGGCCCTGAATTCAGGATGAACTGAGTTCAAATCCGGCCTCAGACATTTAACACTTACTAGCTGTGTGACTCTGGGCAAGTCACTTAACCCTCATTGCACTGCAAATACATACACACATACATATATATATATATATATATATATATATATATATATATATAGAGAGAGAGAGAGAGAGAGATCAAGAGAGATCTATATCTATATCTATATCTATATCTATATCTATATCTATATCTATATCTATATCTATATCTATATCTATATCTATATCTATATCTATATCTATATCTATATCTATATCTATATCTATATCTATATCTATATCTATATCTATATCTATATCTATATCTATATCTATATCTATATCTATCTCAGGTACTCTGCCTTATCTTTCAGAAGCTATGTGAAGGCTAGGTTTAGAAAGTCCTCTTTACCCCCGTAAAGGGCTAAAATTCTAGCTATACTATCTAAAATCTAATGAGTGGTCGCCAGTAAATTGTAAGCTTTAGCAAGAATATTTAAGTGTTTAAGTATTTATTAAAGAGCATTAGGATCAGAGAGAAAGGTAAAAATCTAACTATTTCTAAGAGACCCCATCATCCGACCTGCCATGGCAAGGTCAGGAACAAAAAGGACCCAATGCTTCCTCCTTCCTCCTAGAAGCCTCCTGTGAAACTGGGAATATCCCCCATCCACATGAACACACAGCTCCAAGCTAATTGGCTGGTAGTTTTGATAGACAGAACCCATGAGCAAACGTCACTTCTTGACACCAAAGAAAAGCCATATGGTTTGCCCTCAGACGCCTTCTCCTCATGGCAGAGCTTTTGTGTGGCATCACTCCAATTGTTACATTTCCAAGATCCTCCTTGATTGACATGCAAATGAAGTTAAGAAAAAATGAAACCTAATTGAAGTCAAGACCATTGTCCTCTATCTCTTAAACCCACATTTCTGTTTTTATCAAACATAATGGCCAGAGACCCTTGACTTTTCCACTATATTTTGTCCTCACAGAATAAAATGTCACCATCTTCTTATGTTGTATTTATATATCTACATGTTGTGTTCCCCAGTGAAATGTAAGCTTCTTGAGGGCATGGGCACAACTTCTTTTTTTTTTTTTTTTTGTCTTTATATCTTTAGCCCCTAGACAGTATATCATAGGGGCAGCTAGGTGGCGCAGTGGATAGAGCACTGGCTTTGGACTCAGGAGGACCTGAGTTCAAATCTGACCTCAGACACTTAACACTTACTAGCTGTATGACCCTGGACAAGTCACTTAACCCCAAATGTCTCACTAAAAAAAACCAAAAAACCAAACAAAAAACCCCAGTATATCATAAAATATGTTCTTAACAAATGATTGTGAATTGAATTTATACAGTACTTTTCTATCTTTTATCCCAATACATGGGATCATGGCTCATCTATGAACTCTTCTAGGCTACTCTAATGCTCATTTTTGTCTCCTTTTCTCCCTTCCTTCCTCGTCCCTTCCTTCCTTCCTTCCTTCCTCCCTTCCTTCCTTCCTTCCTTCCTTCCTTCCTTCCTTCCTGCCTGCCTGCCTGCCTGCCTGCCTTCCTGCCTGCCTTCCTTCCTCGATCCCTCCTCCTTCCTTCCCTTTCTCCCTCCCTTCCTTCCTTCTTCATTCATTTACTTATATTCAACATTCTTTTTTGTTGAGTTCCAAATTCTCTCCCTCCCTCCTATCCCTCCCCCACCCATTGAAAAGGCAAGCAATGACATCAATTATACATGTGAAGTCATGCAAAGCAATTCCATATTAGCCATGTTGTAAAACAAACAATAAAAAGCCATAAACATAAAGAAAGTGAAAAAAGTATGCTTCATTCTGCACTAAGAATTCATCAGATCTCTCTCTGGAGGTGGACAGAATTTTTCATTGTGGGTCTTTTGGATCATTGTACTGATCATTGTGAGAATATTGTTGTTCTGCTCCTTTCACTTTGAATAAGTTCTTGTAAATCTTCCCAGGTTTTCTGGAACCATCCTGCCCATCATTTCTCAAAGCACAATAGTATTCCATCACAATCATATAATACATATTGTTCAGCTATTCCCCCATATGATGGGCATTTCCCTAAATATCCAATTCTTTGCCACCACAAAAGAGCTGCTATAAATATTTTTGTATATGTAGGCTCTTTTCCCTATTCATATCTCTTTAGGATACAGATTTAGTAGTAGTATTACTGGGTCAAATGCTATGCACAGTTTTATAGCCCTTTGGGCATAGTTCCAAACTGTTCTCCAGAAATGTCGGAGCAGTTCACAACTCGACTAAACGTATATTATTGTTCCTATTTTTCCATATCCCCTTCAACATTTATCATTTTTCTTTTTTTGTCTTTTTTTTTTTTTTTTTGGCGAGGCAATTGGGGTTAAGTGACTTGCCCAGAGTCACATAGATAATAAGTGTTAAGTGTCTGAGGCCAGATTTGAACTCAGGTCCTCCTGAATCCAGGGCTGGTGCTCTTTTTTTGTCTTAATAGCCAATCTGACAGGTATGAGATGGTACCTGAGAATTGTTTTAATTTGCCTTTCTCTCAATCAATAGTGATTTAGAACAGTTTTTCATGAACTATTGATAGCTTTGATTTCTTCTTCTGAAGACTGCCTATTTATAACCTTTGACCATTTTTCAATTGGGGAATGGTTCTTATTTTTATAAATTTGGCTCAGTTCCCTATATATTTGAAAAATGAGGACTTTGTTAGAAAAATTGGTATAAATTTCCCCTACCCCAGTTTCCTGATTTCCTTCTAATTTTGGATATATTGATTCTGTTTGTGCAAAAGCTTTTTTAAATTTCACGTAAACAAAATTATCCATTTTACTTCCAGTGATCCTCTCTACCTCTTGTTTGTAAATAACTTCCCTTACCATAGATCTGACAGGTAAAATTTTTCATGCTCCCCTAATTTGCTTATGATATCAGCCTTTATATCCAAATAATGTACCCATTTTGAGCTTATCTTGTTATACTGTTTTGAATTTTGTAAAACAAAATTTCATCAATTGATAAAATCATGTTTTTTTAAGTTTTTGTTTATTGTTATAGATTTGGTCAATCATGCTGATAAGTTCCCTAGTATTGAACAAGCCCTGCATTTCTAGCATAAAGCCCTCCAGGTCATAGCATAAAATTTTTGTTATATATTGCTGTAATCTTGCTAGTATTTTTAAAATTTTGTATCAGTATTCATTAGGGAAATTTTCTTACAATTTTTTTTGGGGGGCAGAGCAATGAGGGTTAAGTGACTTGCCCAGAGTCACACAGATAGTAAGTGACAAGTGTCTGAGGTCGGATTTGAACTCAGGTCCTCCTGAATCTAGGGCCTGTGCTTTATCTACTGTGCCACCTGGCTGCCCCCCTATAATTTTCTTTCTGTCTTTGCTTTACCGGGTTTAGAGACTAAAATCATATTTGGTTCATAAAAGGAATTTGGTAGGATTCCTTTTTTACCTCTTCTTAAAAAATAGTTTTAATAGTACTAAAATTAATTATTCCTTAAATGTTTTGTGGGATTCACTTGTAAATCCATCTGGTCCTAGGGATTTTTTTCTTAGGGAGCTCATTTTTGGATTTTTCATTCCTACCGTACTTCCACCTCCATCCCTAACCCTACCCCCAATATCGGGTTATTTATATATTATATAATTATTTAATTATATATTATTATATAATATATAATATATAATTATACATTATATAATCTATATTTAATTAATTATGTGTATATATATATATATATATCTTCTGTTAATCTGGGCAATTTATAAAGATTGGGGGCAGCTAGGTAGCTCAGTGGATAAAGCACTGACCTTGGATTCAGAAGGACCTGAGTTCAAATCCAGCCTCAGACACTTGACACTAGCTGTGTGACCTTGGGCAAGTCACTTAACCCTCATTGCCTTACAAAAATTAAAAAAAAATTTTAAATGGAGGATGAGCAATAATTTCTTTCCTTCATTTCTATTAGATTGTCAGTTTTATTGGAATATAGTTGGACAAAATTACAAAAATAACAAAAAGCAAAATAATTGTTTTAATTTAATCTTCATTAGTGGTACATTTACCCTTTTCACTTTTTATTTTTATAATTCATTTTCTTCTACCTTTTAAAAATCAAATTAACCAGTGGTTTATCTATTTTATCAACCCCCCATAAAACCAATTCCTAGTTTTATTTATTAGTTAAATGCTTTATTTTCTTTCAATTTATTAATATTTTCTTTGATTTTCAGGATTTCCTTTGATGTTTAATTGGGCATTTTAAATTTGTTTGTTTTTTTTTATTCTAGGTATTCTTTTAGTAGCATGTCCAATATATTGATCTTTTCTTTTGTTCTTTTACCGATGTATATATCAACAGACATAAAATTTTCCCTAAATATTGCTTTGGCTGCATTCCATAAATTTTGGCATATTGTCTCATTGTTGTCATTCTCTTCAATGGAATTAATGTTTCTATGATTTGTTCTTTGATTTATTCATTGTTTAGTATTAAATCATTTACTTTTAATCAAATTTTAATCTATGCTCCCATGGCCCTTTATTGAATGTAATTTTATTGCATTATGATCAAAAAAGGATATATTTAATATATCTGTTTTTCTTCCTTTGTGAGGTTTTTCCTACCCTAACACATGTTCAGTTTTTGTGATAGTGCCATATTCAGTTGAGAAAAAGTTATCCTCCCCTTACATTTTCATTCGATTTTCTCCAGAGGTCTATTTAACTTTTCTAAAATTCTATTCATTTCCTTATTTCTACTTTTAAAAAAATTTATTTATCTAGCTTGGACAGGTAGTTGATGCAGTGGACAGAGCACCAGGCCAACATTCTGACTACTGCCTCACTTAATCTGCCCTCCATTATATCACTCACCCTGTATCTTAACCCTTTTCCTGCCTACTTCCTTAATGGATAAGATAGATTTCCATACCCAATTGAGTGTAAATATACATTCTTCCCTTATTGAACCAATGCAGATGAGAGTAAAGTTCAATTATTGCCAGCACCCCCTGCCACCATTTTCTTCGTTACTGTAAAAGCTTTTCCTTGTATGGCTTGCTTATGTAAGATAATTTTCCCTATTCCTCCTTTCCCATCCCCCTTCTCCTAATACATCCGCTATTTCTCAGACATCCATTTTTTTGGAAATCATCCCAACATATTCAGTTCACTCCTGTGCCCACTCTATATGTAGAGTCCTAACTACACTAATAATAATAAAGTTCTTGGGAATTACACATATCATCTTCCCATATAGTAATGTAAACGGTTTAACCTTAATGTGTCCCTTTTGATTGCTCTTTTATGTTTACCTTTTTATTCTTTTCTTGAGTCATATTTGGAAGTCCAATTTTCTATTCTGCTCTGGTCTTTGTTAAATATCCATTTTCCCCCTGAAGAATTATACTCAGTTTTGCTGGGTGGGTAGGTTATTCTTGGTTGTAATCCTAGTTCCTTTGTCTTCTAGAATATTATTTTCCAAGCCCTCCACTTCTTTAAGATGGAAGCTTTTAAATCTTGCATGATCCTGACTGTGGCTCCACATTACTTGAATAGTTTCTTTCTGTCTACTTGAAGTGTTTTCTCTTTGACCTGGGAGGTCTAGAGCTTAGATATTATTCTCCCTCTTCTCATAAGCCTTGTATTAATAATGCTTTGCCTTGTAGCATTCTCTGGTTGTCCTGTCTTCTTGATTATAATGAAAGCTTTGGGGATCCAGGGACCAAGCCATACTTTTCTTATGTTATCCACAATTCCTATCCATAATGTTCTTGTATGACACTTAGCAGGTGTTTTAAAAACTTATTAATTGAATAGAATACATTACTTTCAGATGGAATTAATGTGGTAATTATTGGAATAATAATAATAACAAAACAACAACAACTAACATTTGTATAGCATTTGCTATGTTCCATGGCTCAGTGCTAAGTACTTTATAATTATGATCTCTTTGATCCTCACAACAAACCCTAGGAGGTAAGTACTCTTATTATCCCCATTTTATACATGAGGAAACTAAGGCAAACAAGTTATTTGCCCAAGGTCATACAGCTTATAATCATTTGAAGTAATATATGAAATTAGGTTTTCCTGACTCCAGATGCAGGATTCTATCTACTATGCCACCTAGCCACCCCAGAAATGTTGGGTGAAAGGTAGGAAGAAGCAGAATTTAAGGTTTTTCCTCAAGTATCTTGTTTTTACTGTCTGAGCACAATGATGTGCTTGAAGGGAAGCCATAAAAACTTCTCTAGCAGTGCTATGTTTACACTTTCTGGAGATGGTGACATGCCCTAGTCAGCACTTCACATGCCCAGCCTACTTTCCCCATGGAGAGACAGTAACCTTGAGAGGAACTAGCTTGGTTGTTTTGATTTGTACTAGCAAAAGAAGAAGATGTTTAGCATGGCCACTTTCCTTAAATGTTCGGGAATACATTTAAAAAAAAAAGTTTATAGAGAGGGTGGCTTGGTGGTGTAGTGGACAAAGCAACCAGTCTTGGATTCAGGAGGACCTGAGTTCAAATCTGACCTCAGACACTTGACACTTACTAGCTGTGTGACCCTGGGCAAGTCACTTAACCCTCATTGCCCCACAAAAAAAAAGGTCATAGAAAAGATAAATAGTTGCTTAGAGAGACACTTTAAAAGAAAATGACTTAAGAAGAGATTCTGATTATAACACTGTAAATAAACCCATATAGTAAAAAATAAAACAAAACAAAAAAATGAACAGCAATAATAAAGCAAAGTGGGTGTTGGAAGCTCAATATTTGAAGAAAGCAATATGGTGGCACAGTAAATTCTCTAAAAAATTCAGATTCCTATGGACCATGAATGTACCAAGGATGGATGGAAGGAAACAAGCATTTATTAAATTCTTAGTATGTGCCAGGCACTTTACAAATATTATCTCACTTGATCTTCACAACAATCCTTTAAGGCAGGTGCTATTATTATCCCTACTTTACAGTTGAAGAAACTGAGGTTCAGTGATTTTCTCAGAGTTACACGGACAATAAAATCTAAGGTTGGAATTGAATTCAGATCTTCCTCCTGACAGGTCCTGCTCTCTATCCATTGTGTCACTTAGCTGCCTCTAGAAGGGACAATAACTAACAGAGCCCAGTTTGTGGCTATGCCCATAGCCCCCATACTCTGTAGAACCCTTTTCTCTAGTTTCTCTTGGTGGAGAAGCAGGTCTCCTATTTTCATTGGAATTTGGTTTATGTGAGATGAGAATTCAACCAGTTCCTTTTCAGACATAGCACTTGGCCTCTAAGGAGCTCTCTTGACATAGTCCTTTATAAAGCAGAATGGAGGGGTGGGGTAGGGGACTGTGATTGGGTAGTTGGCATTGTAGACCTTGGGTATAGCAGGCTCCCACCTCCCTACCCTGGCCACCACCAATGTGAATTGTAATTATTATGAATGATTAACAGGTTCAGTGCTTTATTATTCTAACTTTTAAAAATTCCAAAGCAAATGTTTCTCCCTGCACTCTAACTGATCATTTTAATTTCCCTGCTTTGGCTGTAATAAAAATTGATGTTAAAGGATTCCTGAGGCAGAGTAATGAGAAAATGAAATTAGTTTTTCAGTTGACTGACCAAAAGCATTTTATATATGATAATAAACAGTTTATTTTACTCTTTTGCTTATGACATAATTAATGGCAAAAAATATTTGCCTGAAATACATATTGTCTATGGAGCTCCACATCTCAACTCTAGTTATTTTTTTTATTCTTCACAGACCTGATAGGATATAAACTTTACCCATCCACTCTAGATACAAGTTTTTATTCTTTGCTTGACATCTCATAGAATAGAGGGAATGTTGGGTTTTGCTGTTGGGTAGTGCCTCCTGGTGCTTGGATATTACATTTCCTCCCTGAGGAAAAGAATATTATTTTTCTATTAAAGATCATTCTTGACTGGAGTTGAGATGATAGGAGGGCATAGTAGAGAGAGCAGCACTCCTAAAACTCTGAAAAGCTCAAGATTGTTATGAGATCCGATGAGCAGTGCATGCAAAATAATCTTCATTATGTTGTTCATATGTACCCAGCAGAGTGAAGCCAACTCTTGACAAACTTTGAAGACTGGAGCTTCAGAAGAGTTAGATCCAAGTTTCATTTCTCATACCTTCTGCATTTTCCTGGGCAAGACACTGAATCTTTCTGCAGACCCGTTTTCTCATCTGTTGAATGAGAATGGTCTCTTAAATTTGTTTTACTAGCCCTCACTTCTTACTTTAGCTTCAGTCTCATTCCTACAGAGTATCTCCATTTGGATATCACACTATCACCTCAGACTCAATGGATCCAAGTGATTTTGTCTTATGATCTTCTCCTCATAAATTAAATCTTCTTTACATTTTCCTATTTCTGGCAATGAAGCCACCATTCTCTTGGCTGCAGATTTGATCAACTGAAATGATTTTGGACTTTTCTCTTTCCTTTATTTTTACAACCAACAAATAATTCTGCAAAGGCTATTTAGTAATGTGGTATGACCACTAAATTTGGAATCATTAGATCTATATTTAAATATTGATGATGATTGTGTTTTTGATATGTAGAAAGTAACTTTCATAGAGCCTTATTTTCTTTTTAAATTAAAGGAGATGGTTGGAGTAAATTCCTTCTCTTGTCCCTTCTAGCTCTCAAATCCTATGAAATCCTATCCTATTTGTTACTTTTAAAGGTCTTCCTCTCTTCCCAATGCCCTTGCCATGATACAAATTCTCATCTTCTCATACCTGGAATGTTCTGGTAGCATCCTAACCAGTGGCCCTGACATTAGTCTCTCTCTTTCTTTTAATCTGTTCTACATGAGGCTGCCAGATTGATCTTCTTAAAACATTGATTTAATCATGTCATTCCCTTGATCAAAAATGACAAATTCTTTTCTTCAATGCCATCTACTTAACCAGCTGTTCACTTCCCATATCCTTTGCTTTCCAAAGTCATGATCTTCAAGGTGACAGGAGATTAATTCTCCACTGACTACAGGACAAGGTCATAATGTTTCAAGTAGGTAATCAAAGTTGCTGATCCCACCCCACCAACCAATAATTGACTCCACCCAACCTGAACACTTTGACTACCCAGGTTCTGCATCTCAGTCTTCCTTTTCCTCTCATCAGATCAATATCTTTACTTTTCTTCTGATATGTCATGCTTATTTTCAACTTCAAGACTTTGGTCATTTGATCCAAAATACCATCCAACTATCCAAAATATTCTTTCCCTTCTTTGGGTCTATCAATATTCTAATCATTCTTTGAGGCTCAATTAAAGGTCCATCTCTTTCTCCTTTTATTTTGTTTTTACTTTCTGCTGATTTATATCAAAAGTGATTACATTGAGAAGAAACCTGGAATTATCCCTAAATCTTT
Organism: Dromiciops gliroides; assembly: GCF_019393635.1. NCBI lineage: Eukaryota > Metazoa > Chordata > Mammalia > Microbiotheria > Microbiotheriidae > Dromiciops > Dromiciops gliroides. The sequence continues at coordinate 403,260,239 of NC_057862.1, forward strand.
GAAGTTTTAATTCTTCATGTTAACATTTTTCAAAAATCTGGGGCAGCTAGGTAGCACAGTCGATAAAGCACCAGCCCCGGATTCAGGAGGACTTGAGTTCAAATCTGGCCTCAGACACTTCACACTTACTATCTGTGTGACCCTGGGCAAGTCACTGAAGCCTCTTTGCCCTGCCCCCCCCCCAAATCTATCAGTCATTTTCATTACTTAGTAAACATAGTGTAGTGAAAGCTAACAGAAACTTTCTTGGTAGGAAGGTAGCATGCTATCAAGGAATAGAATTTTGGGTTATGAACCAGAGAATTTGGATTTTCATCTTAGCTCTGTGTTGTACTAACTGTGTGACTCTGGTCCCATCTCTTCTTTATCTTTTTGGGTTTAAGTTTCCTTACTGTAAAATTAGAAGATTGAAATAGATGGTCTCTTAGTATTCATCTTTGATCCTATGATGGAATAGCTCTCAACATCTCAAGGAAATCATCCTAAGCATAAGCCATCATTGTCCAAAACTATAGATTCCAAGAAGGTATGCAAGATGAAGCTGGATATGGTCTTACTTCAAGACATATGTCTTATCTCCTGGAAGTATTTTTGAGTAAATAAAATCAAGAAATATTTGTTAATTACCACTCTCTACTCAGTACTTGGTCAAATCATATTGCAACTTTATTTTCCTTCTAAAAAGAGACCTCATCATCAACAAAAAAGTCAAATAGTTAATCACTGTAATTATTTGAGCTCTAGTTAATTGAGGCTAGAGATCAGATAATGTAGTCATGGAATTTGCAAAAGTAGACCAAGTATGGAGAAAAGGGAAACTATCAGTTCTCTGATCAAACTAAGAAGGCTTGTTATTGGAGGTAGGATTCCAGGAGTTGTCTAGAAGATGATCACAGAATTTAGAGCTAGAAGAATGTCTAAAAATAATCCATTCCAGCCTCCTCATTTTATGGATGAGGAAACAGACATAGAAAGGGGAATTACTTAAGATCACACAGCTAATAAATAGTAGAGTTCTAACTCTGCTTCTCTGACACTAAGCTGAGTACTTTTTGTTGTTGTTGTTGTTCAGTCTGATCTAATTCTTTGTGACCCCATTTGGGGTTTTCTTGGTAAAGACACTGGAGTTGTTTGCCATTTCTTTCTCCAGCTCATTTAACATATGAAGAAACTGAAGAGGGTTAAGTGACTTATCCAAGGTCACACAGCTAGTAAATGTCTGAAACCAGTTTTGGACTTATGTCTTCCTGACTCCAGACCCAGATTAGGAAGTTGAGAAGAAAGGGTGTTCTGTTTATAGGATGCTTCTCTGCAGAACATTCAGAGGGAAAAGGAAAACATGAAGACAAAGAGATGGTCATATACTATTCTTTCCCAGAAAGCACTAAATTGTTGTATTATTCACATATTCTATTTTATGGTAAAATGTCTTCAATTAAGGTTAATACTGAGGTTAAACTACCTTTTTCACTCTGGGATTCTCATGTAGAAAGAACTGATCAGGGTTGCTTATTTTATTTTATAAATAAATTAAAATATATTTTATATGTTTTTTTATTGTTTTAATAAAGTATTTTATTTTTTCCAGCTACATGAAAAAATAGCTTTCAACTTTTGTATATACAAGCTTTCCAATTTCAGATTTTCTACCTCCCTCCCTTCCCTCCTCCCTCCTCTAGACAGCAGGTAATCTTATATAGGTTATATATACATACATACATATATATATATAATAACATTAAACATATTTTTGCATTAGTCACGTTATAAGAGAAAAATCAGAGCAATGAGGAAAACCTCAAAATAGAAAAACAACAGCACCAAAAACAAAAGAAATAGTATGGTTCAATCAGCATCTATACTCTACAGTTCTTTTTGTTTTCCTGGATTTGGAGATCCTCTTCCATCATGAGTCCCCTGGAAGTCTTCTGTACCGTTGCATTGGTGAGAAAAAAATAGTCTATCACAGTAGATCAACACACAATGTTGATAATACTGTGTACAATATTCTTCTGGTTCTGCTCATCTCACCCATCATCAGCCCACACAAGACCCTCCAAGTTTCTCTGAACTCCTCCTGCTCATTGTTTCTTACAGCACAATAGTATTCCATTACATTCATATACCACAACTTGTCCAGCCATTCCCCAGTTGATGGGCATCCCCTCAACTTCCAATTCCTTGCCACCACATAAAGAGCAGCTATAAATATTTTTGTACATGTGGGTCCTTTTCCCTTTTCCATGATCTCTTTGGGAAAAAGACCCAAAAGTGGTATTGCTGGGTCAAAGGGTATGTATGGACAGCTTTATCGCCCTTTGGACATAATTCCAAATTGCTCTCCAGAATGGTTGGATCAGTTCAAAACTCCACCAACAATGCATTAGTGTTCCAATTTTTCCACAGCTTCTCCAACATTTATTATTTTCCTTTTTTGTATTTTTAGCCAATCTGATAGGTGTCAGGTGGTACCTCAGAGTTGTTTTAATTTGCATCATATGGGAATAGATAGCTTTGATTTCTTCATCAGAAAACTGCCTGTTCATATCCTTTGACCATTTTTCAAATGGGGAATGACTTGGATTCTTATAAATTTGATTTAGTTCCCTATATATTTTAGAAATGAGGCCTTTATCAGAAGTACTGTCCATAAAAATTGTTTCCCAGCTTTCTCCCTCCCTTCTAATTTTGGATACATTGCTTCTGTTTGTACAAAACCTTTTTAATTTGATGTAATCAAAATCATCCATTTCTCATTTTATAATATTCTCTATCTGTTGTTTGGTCATAACCTGTTCTCCTTTCCAAAGATCTGAAACGTAGACTATTCCTTTCTCTCCTAATTTACCTATGGTATCACCTCTTATGTCTAAATCATGTATCTATTTTGACCTTATTTTAGTATAAGGTGTAAGATGTTGGTCTATGCCTAATTTCTGCCATACTATCTTCCAGCTTTCCTAGCAGTTTTTGTCAAATAGTGAGTTCCTATCCCAGAAGCTGGAGTCTTTGGGTTTATCAAACACTACATTACTAGTGTCATTTACTACTGTGTTTCCTGTGCCTAGCCTATTCCATTGATCCTCCACTCTATTTCTTAGCCAGTATCAGATAGTTTTAATGACTGCCGCTTTATAGTAAAGCCCCAGGTTTGGTACCGCTAACCCACCTTCCTGTGCATTTTTTTTCATTATTTCCCTTGATATTCTTGACTTTTTGTTGTTCCAGATGAATTTTGTTATTATTTTTCTAGCTTATTTTATATGTTTTAACCAAGAGAGATGAGAAAAGACCGTTTTCCTATCCTCTGATTGACTACTGCTTACTTTTGAGCAGCAGAGGCATCATTTAGAATTTTGGGGACAACTCCCACTCCAATTATCACACAATTATGTACCAAGCTGACCCCTTTATATTTCTGGTATCTCAGTGGTTAGGGAACCTAAGTTTTCTGTTTCTTTGGATAAGGAAGCAGAATGAAGTCCCAACTTTAGATCTTATCCCAAAGGAAATTAGGAAAGGATAACAGGTTCTAGATGACAGTCCTTTGGTCCTCTAAAGTCTCAAATAAAAGCCACTTATATTTCTGATGGGAACTCTGAACTTCTTTCTCTCAGCCTCTTTCCCTTTCCCCCTCCTCCACCTATAATATCTTTTTTCAAGAAGGAAAATCATAACTCACAGATATACCATCTTTATTTTTCCTCTCTTCTTTAGGGAACCCAGTGCTCATTATAGCATAAATCACTTATGTTTGAAATATTAGTCAGGATCCCCCAATTTTTGTCTCCCATCCTTTCCTTTCTCCATCTTTTATAAATCCTTACCTCTCTTTTGTTCCATTTCTTCAACTGATAGGTAATTAGTGAATCAAATAAACTTAGTTACATAGAGGTGTTAACGGGCAACAACAAATGAAATTCACTCTCTAAGAAGTATTTAATGCCTTAAACCCAAGGGAAGGAACTGTTCAATCAGAATCCTATAGGGAAAAGAGTGCTTAAATTTAAAACTAGATATACCAGGTTCAGATTTGGGGTCTGTTAGTTATAGACAGAGAGACCTTAGGTAAATCATTTAGCCTCTCTTAACCTGAATTTTCTCATTTATAAAATGAAAGGGTTAGACTACTATATTATAGCAATAACTAGTAATTTTGGCATTACTAGTATGTCAGTATACTTTGACAAGAGTATAGCTTGAGGGCTAGACAGGTCTGGTATTTGACCTCAGGAATGATTGAAGTAGCTTTTAGCAGAGGTGGAGGAATTTGAGGAGGTTGAGGAACTGGTAGGCAAAGGAGTTTAAAGAGGGTAAAGAAAAAGGCTGTATATGTTGTTGCCCTCATTAGAATGCAAGGTTCTTGAGGGAAGGGGCCTTCTTCATATTCTCAGTGTTTAACACAATGTCAAGATGGTGAGTGCTTAATGAAGTCTTGTTGATTGTGTTAAGGGCTAAAATTCTAGCTAAACTGTCTAAAATATCTAATGAGTGGTCGCCAATAAATTATAAGCTTTAGCAAGAGTTAGACTTTTAAGCATTTATTAAGGAGAATAAGAATTTGGTAAAGAGAGAGAAAAAGGCCTAGATTCCTATCTATTAAAGGGAGAGCACATTTCCAGCTCCCTTCTCCGCCAGCGTCCTCAGGAAAGAGCCCCAGAGTCCGCGCCAGTCTCTTCCTTCCTCCTCCCACTAGCCCGCGTCACTTCCTGACTCCTGGTCTTGCCCTCAAAGACCTTCCCTTCATGGGCAGAACTCTTCTACAGTAAGTATCCAGCAGGTGGCGTTATTCCAATCGTTACAATTGATTGATGTAATGATTGAGACAGATAATAGTTTATCAGAAAGAAGGGAGAGTGACCTGAAGATCCGTAAATAACAACCACAAGAATATGGACAGGATGAAGTGAATTCTAAAAGACAGCTAGTTGTTAAGTTACAGTGACAGAAGAAGGATTCAAAAAGTCTTACAGAGGGTCTCAAGAGATGGGGTATCTTCAGTAAGAAGATCAAGTTCAATGAGTCCTGGAAGATGAAGGAATCTGAGACAAAGCAATCCTGGATCACAGCATAAGGCAACTTATTGTGGGCTACATATTAATAAAGTCAGAATTACTTCCTCCAGATGGGAAGACAATGATCTTGGGCTCTGGGCTTAGTTTTGTCCTTGTGCCTTTTCCTTCTCATTCATTTGCATGGGAAAGGCGAAGAGTCTTGGATTTAAGAAAATTTGGTGGCCTCACACATGGAGAGGCCTTGGCAGTTTATTAAAAGGGCTACTTCCAAGCTAGGGTTCCTAATCTGCAGTTTACACACACACACACACACACACACACACACACACACACACACACACACACACATATGTGTGTATAAATAGAAAAAATATATAAATATATACATATATAATTTTATTTTTTTAGTTTATATATTTTAAAAAATATTTTGACAACTCTATTTTAATATAGTTTCCTCTGTAGTGCTATGTATTTTATTTTATGCATTTAAAAACATCATTCTTAGAAGATATCCATAGACATCACTAGACATCCAAAGGGGTCCAAGACACAAAACAAGTTAAGAAGCAGATATCAGCATGGCAAAGGTTAGCAAAATGGCCTAAGAAGGTACTCATAAAGAATTTCCAGCCCTAAAGTAGAATGAGACTAATTATCAATATTATTGTTCTTGGGGAACATGAAGGTGAGGTTAAAAAAGATATCTAAACCCATGGGAGTTACATGGCTGGGACTGTTTTGTGCCCCGAACAGCTTGGTCCCTGAGATGAGGAAACACGGATAAAGAACCAACAGATTTATTGAATACAGAAGGAAAGGCTGCTAAAGGTGTTTTTCCCTAGTCTGACAACTAGAAGTGTGAAAGCTCTGTCTTTCTAAAAGAGGAGGGGCCATAAATAAATAAATAAATAAATAAATAAATAAATAAATAAATAAATAAATAAATAAAGGCCTTTGGGCTTGAAGCTATGAGACGTCTCCCCATGTGAGGTAGCATCTAAGCTGAGGACTCCAGCTAAACCAGAAGCTAAAAGCAGAAAAAGTGTACAACCTTGTACCCAGTGGAGCTGGGTTTGGCAGCATACACGACACCTGGAGCATAGCATTGTGTAACAATAGCCTATTGAGGTCAGTGTGGAGTAGGAACCAGCAGAGATTCTACAGCTGGTACCAGGTGCACATCACACAAAACAATTGAGAAGAGAAACTGATGGTAGCAGTAGCAGTCCTATTGTATCAGAAATGCATTGCCCCTCCACAAATATGCCTTGGCCACACATGTTCCCTATATCTCTGCCTCTCCAAATCTGCTTTTCATGTATTATCTACTCTTCCTACTAATGTTGCGTCTCTTTGTAGGAGAGGATGCCCCTAGGTTTATGGAAGAAATATTTTCTTGCTATTTTTCTTACTATTCTATTTCATTAAATGTTTTTGCATTTAACTTGTGCCCTCTGATGGATTAGGACAACAAACATATTGAGGGGGGGGCTCATGAGCTATAGTTTTTTGTTTGTTTGTTTTTGCGGGGCAATGGGGGTTAAGTGACTTGCCCAAGGTCACACAGTTAGCAAGTGTTAAGTGTCTCAGGTCGGATTTGAACTCAGGTACTCCTGGATCCAGGGCCTGTGCTTTATCCACTGCGCCACCTAGCTGCCCAATGAGCTATAGTTTTGAGTTGAAATAGACTCCTCTGAATACCTTGAACTTGGAATAGCCTTGTCTGGGGGACCCATGTGTTAGTTGGGGAACACTACAAGGTGATAAAATAGTAACATAGATTTGGAGAGGGGAGGGATATTGGAGGTTATTTAGTCCAACTTCCCTATTATAAAAATGAAGAAACTAAGGATAAAGTGATTTGCCCAAGGTCACATAGGTAGGAAGAGTCAGAACCAGGATTGGACCTCAAATCCTTTAACTAAATGCAGAACTCTTTCCAATGCTTTATCTCAGAGGGTGCCTTGGAAAGGTAAAGCAGAAAGAGTACAGGGAGAATTAGGACTGAATTTACTGTGGGACAAAGGAACATCAAGTGACAAGTCACCATTGATGCTGATCCCTCCATCTGATTTAGCACTTAGCACTGATCCTAGATATTCCTATTTTTGAATTCCAGGTCCCTTTCTCCCAACTCTTGTCACTTTGCAGGACTGTCCTATGATAGGTCCCCATTGCTTCCTCTGGCCATTGACCCTTTACCAATGATGGTGATATAGAAGAACTACAAGTTTTCAAGTGTGAAAGTTGCATTGTGCAAGCATTCATTCATTCAAAGGTAATCTGTGGAATGACTATCAGGTATCAAGATGTGATGAGATAGGATTATCTGGGACTCATCTGCACTATGAGGGGGTTAGAACGGATGACCTCTAAGGCCCCATCCAGCTTGATTCTATTATAGAAGAACTATCAGGGTCTCGGGGTGCTCATGGGCTATGCATATTGAATGAATAAAAAAAGCATTTATTAAGTGCTTACTGTATGTAAAACACTGGGCATACAGTAGCATATACAGTAGAGTACTTTCTACTTGTAAGAAGAAACCATTTCCTCCTCTCAAGAAGCTCTTGTTCCAATGGGAGAGATGACCCATCTGGGAGGTTTCAACTGTAACTCATATGGAAAAGTCTCATGCTCCTTAGGGTACATTGGCAAAACAGATGTTAATATATCTTTAATACCATGTCCACTGATAGAATCATACCTGTTTCTGATGTTGAACTATTTGATAGTGTTTGGAATTGAGATCTTTCTTTTCTGGGTCTTTTCCTCCTTATGAGTAGGGATTATTTCATTCTTTTTCCTTGTATCACCAGTGCATTGTACATTGTCTAGCACATAGTAGGTGCTAGATAAATGCTTGTTTTTTTCATCAGTTAGTTCATACTAAATCCAGAGCCTCATTGTCCAAGACTGTAAAATCAGCATGGAACAGTGGAAAGACTTCTTTGCAAAGTTCTCTGCACATAGAAGGAACTTAATAAATTGATTATATTTCCTTATCTCACTGATAATAAGAGCAATAGCTGATACTGCATACTACCTATAGGTATTAACATTTAAGTTTTACACATCTTTTTATATCCAACATCTCCTTTGTCCCCTGCAAGAACCCCATATATTTATTTTGTATATGTGTGTATCTATGTATATATACCACATATGTAAGCACATTTGTATCTTTGTGCTTATATATAATATTGTATATATATAAAATATTGTGTGTATATATATATATATTATATGTACACATGTATATATAATAGCTACCATTTATATAGCATTTTAATGTTTGCAAAGAACTTTACAAAAATTTTCTCATTTTGTCCTGACAACAACACTGAAAATTTGGTGGTATTGTTATCCCTGTTTTTACAGAAGAGGAAACTAAAACAGAAGTGGTTAAGTGACTTGCCCAAGGTCACACACCTGGGAAGTGTCTGAGGCTGGATTTGAGCTCAGGTTTTCCTGATTCCAGGTCTGGTGATTTATTCACCATACCACTTCACTGCCTTTAAAATACACACACACATAAAATATAATATATGATATATATGTGTATATATATATATATATGTATAGATGTGTGTGTGTGTATATATATATATATATATATATATATATATATATATATATATATATATATATATATATATATATGAGCACATATATGTTATTTTCTCTAATGTAAACTCCCTGAGGACAGGAATTCTCCTTTCCTTCCTTCCGTCCTTCCTTGTTTCCTCCCTTCCTTCCTTTTTCATTCTTTCTTTCCTTCCTTCCTTCCTTTCTCTCTCTCTCTTTCTTTTTCTTTCTTCTTTGTATCTCTACCACCTAGTGTCTGGCACATAGTAATAAATATTTGCTTCACTGTGCAGCTGGTAGTAAAAGTATTTATTATATTCAGTGACAGATGTGGAAACTGAGGTGTCAGAGAGTTTAAGGGACTTGCCCAAGGTTACATAGCCAGTGAGTGGCAAAATGGGGAATGTGACCCTGGGTTCTCTCACTTCCAAATCAATACTTCCCCCCTCCCCACCCCTCCATACCACCTCTCTCTACACATACCATTCATTTCTCTTTTAAGGTGACTTCAGGCTCTGAGCATCTATGAATTTTCCTACAAACCCTGCCTTTTATGAAGCCAATTTCACATCCCTCAGTGACCATGTTGGGCATTTCAATAAAGTGCAATTAATTTTTACTAACTTCCTGACCTCAATAAGGATCATTGCCCACTAAGATTACGAGGCATCCTGCCTGATCTCAGCCTGCAAGTCTTCTGATGAGCTCCCCAGAGGTCAAAGGCCTGGGTTAGGTCATGACTTCTGCTTTGTGGAAAAGATAACAGGATTTCAAACTACTGCAGGAAACTAGTAAAGAGGAGGGCGGGGCAGAGAGCTGGAATGTAAAATCCTAGGGAAATGTCAACAGATACATTACAACCCCTTGGACTATGCTTCTGAGAGACTCACCTGGAGGGACAGAAAGCAGTTCCGGAAATAGTCACAGATCCCCAGGTACTGAACACCGATAAATACAGACTAATGAGGCATGCTTAGCCATATGACTTTATGAGCCCTGCTCAGTAAATTTATAGGTGGGAAATGTACAATTAGGACTGAGGAGGAGAGACTTCTCCCCCGGCTCATGTTCAAGAGTTTGATTTTGTAGCATTAAAAAATCCACAACTCCCATGAAAATGTAAAATCACGCAATTTAATCTGTTTCCCATGCAATGTATGTTAATATTTGTATGGGGGAAAAACCTTAAGTGGCTCAATCGTTAAATTTTCAATTGCATAACCACTGAATATGCAGGATATAAACCACGGGCAATTAAATGATAGCTAAGGTACTATCGCTGACTTGATTAAGCTGGTGTATTATTAAGATTATGAACACAGTCCAACCCAGCCACTGAATAAATATGTAGGACTGTGGGAGTGGTGCCAAGCCTCTCTCTGTCTAGATCCAGGCTAAAGGTGGGGGAAGGGGACCTGGGCTGCCCTGAGTCTTTCTGTTTTACTGTTTCTCTGGGGCCTGCTCCTAGCAGATTCAGCCCTGGCTGTAAGCAGAGTAGGAAGGCAACTACAAAGACTGATTTCAGAGGTGCTATAAGTCACTCCACCCCCCAAATGATATCATGTCCCTTGTCCCCAGCCTGGTTGCTGGGTTAAGGTGTTTGTGGAAGTAAGTCTCAGATTCTCACTATTAGTCATTCCTTGGGTTAGAGAATTTCATTTGCAAATGATCTGGTTAAAATGTCAATAAGTTTCAGGGAATGGAAGTGGGAGTGGAGGGGGGGAAGGGGAAGGGAGGAGGAAAATTTACTCATCAGCACCCCTTAATGTTTCAGATATGATGAATTTATTAGGTTAGGAAACAAGTTGTATCACAGGTGGAAAGAGTTGGGAAAGCTTGTGTCTGGAATGTCTGAACCTTACTGGTAGAGCTGAGCTGGGAGAAAGTATGGTAGCTCTAGTCTGTGATTACATCTACATGTCATTATAGGTCTGTTGGGGAGGGTGACCAGGCCCCCACAAAAGGTGAGGAGGCAGGTTGAGTCTTATAAATAGTTGGCTCACTGGTATTCTATGAATCTTGCCTCCTGATCTGGTACTAACTTAACTCTCTTCTCACAGTGTATTGACCCATTGGAGTCCAACATTTTAAACTCATTTTCCCAACCTAGCAGAGCTTTTGGTTCATACTACATCCATTTCTTCCTTTTCTTTTCTTTTTCTTTTTGTGGGGCAATGAAGGTTAAGTGACTTGCTAGTAAGTGTCAAGTGTCTGAGGCTGGATTTGAACTCAGGTCCTCCTGAATCCAGGGCCGGCGCTTTATCCACTGTGCCACCCAGCTGCCCACTGGCTCCATTTCTGGTTTAGAACCTTCAGCCATTTTACCCAGAAAATTATCTTCCTCTCTTCCTGTCCCAGTGATCACCCTAATGTAAAGCACATTCCCCCTCTCCTTCCCCCAACACAGAACCATCTGATCTTTGCTTAAACAGCGCCAGTGTCACAGGAATAATAATAATAATAATTCATAATAATCACAATTGGCATTTCTATAGTGCCTTTAAGTTTGCAAAGCATCTTACACATATCATTTCATTCTCACAACAACCCTCTGATAGCATTTTATAGGAGGGGAAACTAAGACACAAAGAGGTTGTAGTCACACAACTTAGAACTATCAGATACAGGATTTAAATTCATCTCTTCTGAATTCAGTTTTAACACTAGCCCTTACCTCACTTTGTACAGGGTTTGATCAATCAATCAGACAATAAATACATATATAGAGATAAGAGAACTGAGGTCTGAAGAGGGAGGGTGCTCAAGATCAGGTAGTACACAGTGAGGGTCCTGGTCAGGATTCTTCCCCAGGCTCTCTGAATCTACATCTAGTGATTTCCTTACTGTGCCAGGATGATTTCTCTCTCTTGTTCCAGTCCTGATGCCCTTTTTTGAAGTAAGGGATAATGCAGCAATCTGACCAGTGGATTCTGAGAATTAGGGAGGTCAGTGTGAGGCTTCTAAGCGATGGAGGCCCTGGGCTTAGAATCAGGTGCTCTGGGTTCAAGGTCCAACTTTCACAATGTGTGTGACCTCTAAAGGGCCATTTATCTCTCTAAGTGTCAATTTCCTTCTTTGTAAAATAGGGTCACTGTGTCACAGTGGTTAGACTGCTGACATAGCTAATGAGTTAGATATCGGTAAGCACTTATTATGTGCCAGGAATTTTGCTTAAGTGGGTATGTATAAAACAAGAGAATGAAAACAAGATGGACCTGACTCTCAAGGAGGTGGCATAGTGGATAGAGTGCTCTGCATGGAGTCAGGAAGACCTGAGTTCAAATTTGATCTCAGACACTTACTAGCTTACCCTGGGCAATTCACTTCACTCCTGTTTACCTTACTTTTCTCATCTGTAAAGTGGGGATGATAACCATAGTAGATTTCTCCCAGAGTTGTAAGGATCAAATGAGATACATGAGAAGACAATAAGGTATTGTGCACAGAGGGCTAGATTTGGACTCAAAAGGTCCTGCATTCAAATCTCACCTCTGATATTTAGTAATTGTGTGACCATGTTGCAAAGTTACTTAACTTCTTTCCCTTAGTTTCCTAATACTTAATGATAATTCCTCCAGCACCTACCTCTTAACATTGTGAAGTTATAACAGGCTAATGTCTGTCAAGTTGTTTGCACACTTTACAACTCTATATGAGCATCCTCATTATTAGATCACTCATTATTAGATTATTTCATTCAACTTGTCACCTTGAAATGCCTGAAGTCTTTCAGAGGTCAAGCTCCAAGGGCCTCTGTGTAATCTTCTCTGTATAATTGGATACAAACAGTAAAAGATGTAGATGAGAATGAGAACCAAGAGCCACTGTAAGAGGATTATTTTATATGCCTCCATTTCCCTTTCAGCATCTCATAGTTATCAGATGTGTGACCATGTGTAAGTCCCAACCATTCTGTGTCTCAGTTTCCTAACCTGTAAGATGGAGACACTATCACAGAGTTATTTCGGGGATCAAATGATATGTGTAAGATGCTCTGCAAATTTAAAGATACTATAGAAATGTCAATTGTGATTGTTATTAATTATTATTATTTCTATAACACTGGGGCCATTTAAACAAAGATCAGATGGTTCTCTGTTGGAGGGAGGAGAGGGGCCATGTGTTTGTCATTAGGATGATCATGTGGGAGTCAAAAGAGCTGGCATTATCATTCCTGATCCATCTCTGTCTTGTTGTGTGACAAATGATTTGACACTGTAGTTAACATGTAGTTAGAGGGACAGCTAGGTGGCGTGGTAGATAGAGCACCAGCCCTGGATTCAGGAGGACCTGATTTCAAATCTGGCCTCAGACACTTAACACTTACTAGCTGTGGGATCCTGGGCAAGTCACTTAACCCCAATTGCCTCACCAAAAAAAAATGTAGTTAGAAGATCATAATGTCATAGACTAAGGGCTGGATGTCCAACTCCTCCACTTTACAGGTGAGGAAACTGAGGCTCAGAGAGTGATTTGCTCCCACAGCTAGTAAGTCGCTAAAGCTGGATTTAAATCCAGGTTTTTTGACTCTCGGTCCAATACTCCGTCCATTATACTGTACTGCCTTTTGGGAACAGAATTAGAATTGTATTTTATCTACAAACTACTAGGTGTGACCTTGAACCAGTCACTTCATCTTTTAGGGCATTTGTTCCTCTGTCTATAAAATAATCAGTTTAGACTGGGTTATTTCTAAATTTTTTTTTTGGCGGGGCAATGGGGGTTAAATGACTTGCCCAGGGTCACACAGCTAGTAAGTGTCAAGTGCCTGAGTCTGAATTTGAACTCAGGTACTCCTGAATACAGGGCCGGTGCTTTATCCACTGAACCACCTAGCTGCCCCTATTTCTGATTTTTAATAAGGGGCACAGTAGATAAAGCACTGGCCCTGGAATCAGGAGGACCTGAATTCAAATCTCACCTCAGACAATTACTAGCTGTGTGATCCTGGGCAAGTCACTTAACTCCAATTGCCTTAAACATCTTGGGCCATCTCCAGTCATCCTGATGTACATCTTGCCACTGGAGCCAAATGGCTCTCAAGGAGAGAGTGAGGCTGGTGACCTTGCATAGCCCTGCCTCACTTAAATCCAATTCACTACAAGTCATGACATTACCCTGATATGGTCCTTTTCAAGAATGAAGCACAAACACAACAACAACCTCTCATTTCTAATAGGTTTCCTAGTTCTGAGAGTCTATGGGCACTTCTGACCTTCACTTTCCTTATTTAATTTTAAAAATTTATTAAATGCCTATTGAGTGTAAGCCAGTAGAATGCAAGCTACTTGAAAGCAGTTTGGTTCCCCCCCCTCCCCCTGCCTTGGATCTAAAACAGAACCGGGCTCTTAGTTGGTGTTGAACAGATTCTTATTGGGCTGAACAAAATTGAGAGGCACTGGGAATACAAACACAAAATCTTCAAAGAGCTTACATTCCACTGAGCCAGCTAGGAGATACAATACAGGTAAATAAATTGGGGAGGAAGAAAACGTTCACTTCTGGAGGGAGGGAGGGAGGGAGGGAGGGAGGGGATTGGGGAAAACCTCACAGAGGAGGTGGTATCTGAGCTGATCCTGGAAAGAAGAGGAGGATTTTGAGAGGCAGAGAGGAGAAGGGGGTACATCCTAGGCATTGCAGCTGATTTGCATACATACAAGGAGGGGATAAATGGCATGTCAAGTTTGGGGGACAGCTAATAGTCATGACTGAACTGAAAAGTGCATGAAACGGTGTATTTGAAATGAGCTTAAGGGGCAGTCAGGAACCTCACCTCTGAACCAGCTCTAATAACACCTGTCTGTGACTACCAACCTCCCAAGGCTATGGGGAGAGAGGAAATCAAAAGAGAGAAATAGATGCAGAGGTGCTTTAAAAACCAAATGCTATGCCTATGCCCCAAATTCTTACTTTTGTTAATAATGCTCACTGCTCTGATTTCTTCTGTTTATTTCCTAAACAGTTCAGAAGTTAAGGTTCCCATGGCCACATTCTGAGTTTTGTCTTAAACATCAGAACAGAGATGGCTGGGAAGACTCAGACACTGTGTCCCTCTGCTCTTGGAATGTTATTAAAGATTTATTACCTTTCTAGTAGAAGTTATACATCTGATTCTTTTCAAACTCCATCTTTTATGTTTGGGGGAGATTAGTGAAGACAGAAATTGGAGATGTGTCCAACTTAGTGTTGACATCCATCCATCCCTTGTGGCCTTTTCCAATGATGAAAAACCACAACCCAAGCCTTCCTTTAGCTCCACTTAGCAAGCAAGGGGTAAGAATCATCTTTCTTGGCCTCTAGACAGAGTGATGTGACTTGCCCAGGGTCACACAGCCACTAAGTGTCTGAGGCCAGATTTGAACCCATGAAGAGGAGTCTTTTTGACTCCAGGCCTGGCACTCTGTCCACTGTGTCACCTAGCTGCCTACTTTGTTCTATACTTTGCCACCATTTCCCACTATAAGGACTTCTAGTGTCCCATATGAATGACTAGAGAGGCTGCCTACCTAGCACAAAGTCAGCTCTGGGAAAAAAGTATCTGTAATTGAGCAGTTAAATCCACCCCATCTCTGACAGAATATCTCCAATCCTTCCTGGGTCAGGAGGTTATCATTTTAGGCAGGTTCATTCAGTGGATAGGGACATATATGTGCCAGGACTTTAGAACAGGATGGTATTGTGACTTTTGTTAACCTTCAAGAGGCAAATAATATGGTATTTAGTGTTACCTGGTTTATTTTATTTGATTGTTGTTTAGTCATTTCAGTCCTGTGTGACTCTTCATAACTCTATTTGGGTTTTCCTGGCAGAGATATTGGAGTAGTTTGCCATTTCCTTTTCTGGTTCAATTTATAGATGAGGAGACTGAGGCAAACAGGGTTGATTGACTTGCTCAGGGTCACACAGCTCTGGAGCTAGCTATCTGAGGCTGGATTTTAACTCAGTTCTTCCTAACTGCAAACCTCACACTCAATCCACTGTGCCACCTAGCTGCCCATTTTATTTGATAGAAAACGGCTAAAAGTGTAAGAATTCAGCTGGTAAAAGCACAAGCTAAACAAAAAGGACTCAGCCTGCAAATTCAGAAGCCAAGAGATCCTTGTGTTAAGCTCAACTTCTAGGACCTCAATTTCCAAAGAACATTAATTAAGAATGTCCATAGGACCCCATACATTCAACGTACCCTTATATCTATTGTTATGTTTTATCCTAATTATAACATATCTAAGAAATGCATTAAGGATTACAAAATACAAGCATTATTATTTCCAAGTCACAGATGAGAAAAATGGAAATTCAAAAGCTAGTAACTACTAGAGCCAGAATTCATACCCAGATCTTATCACTAGCTAGAAAGTTGGGTGAAGGTCAATTAGTCTTATTTTATAGATGTAGGAACTAGAGTTTCATTAGAACTACGATCTCCTTGAGAGTAGTGACTTTTTTATTGTTGTTGTTGTTTGTTGTTTGTTTTTTGTATCCCTAGCACTTAGCACAATGCCCGGCATGTAGTATGTGCTGAGGAAACTAAAGCAGAGAGCGGTTAAGTGACTTGCCTAGGGTCATATAGCCAGCAAGTGTTGGAGGCAGGTTCAAACTCAGGCCTTCCTCATTCCAAGTTCAGGGGCTCTATGTACTCTGCTCCGTAGATATCTTGAGGGAAACCCTTTTGGACTACTATGGCTTCTACATGTCAATTACTTGTTCTTGATTCTGGTGATCTGTCCCTCCCTTCTCTTCCTTGATGGTTGATTTTATTATGACAGGAGTCTGTCAAAGGCCTTCCTTCCAGGCAGACATTGATGGACTCTCTTAAGTGCCTGCCCTGGCCCATTTACTTTTATTGAGGCCTTCAATTCCACAACACACCAACTTTGGTCTTTGAGAAGCTGAAATTTGGAATTAAATAACATCAACAACAATAGTGATATTTACAAAACTTATATGTGCATATTTTAGGATTTAGAACTGGGAGGGATCACCCAATCTAACTGCTTCATTTCACAGAGCAGGAATACTAAGTTTCAGGGAAGTAGGATTTTCATTCCAGGTTGCACAGCTAGTAAGTAGCCAGAGACTAGATTTAAACCTTTGCCTTCTAACTTTCCACCTTTTTTTTTGTTTTGTTTTGTTTTGTTTTGGGCAGAAATAATGCAAGAGTTTATTGGTATTGGTTTTTGGGTTTTTTGTTTTTGTTTTTTTAGCAATAAACATTTATTTTATTTTTTTCCAGTTACATGTAAGGGTAGTTTTCAACAATCATTTTCATAAGATTTAGAGTTCCAATTTTTTCTACCTTTTCTACATTTCTGGCCCTGTTATACCTAATTTTCCTTTCCACATTCTACAGTCTAGTCAGCTTGGCCCTTTTTTGTTATTCCTCACAAGCAGTAGTCCATCTTTCATCTCCAAGCCTTTGCACTGGCTATCCCACATGCCTAGAATGCCCTTTCTCCTCACCTCTGTCTCTTAGAATTTCTTCTCTCCTGAGAAACTCAGCTCATGCAATACCTTGAACACAGAGCCTTTGCTAATGGCCTCTCAGATGCTAAGGGCCTCCTTGCCTCCAAAATTGCTTCATATTTTATTTGTATATACTTATATATGTACATGTTGTCTCCACCATTAAAATGTAAGCTTCATGATGTGAGGGACTGTTTCATTTCTGTTATTTGCATCCCTGGCTCCTAGTATAGTTCCTGGCATTGTTGTTTGCTCTTGTCTAGCACTTCATGATTGTTAAACCATAGCATGCCAATGCTGTGCATGGGATTTCTTGGCAAAGATACCACACTGGTTTGTCATTTCTTTCTCCAATGGATTAACACAAAGGTTACATAGCTAGTATCTGAGGTCGGATGTGAACTCAAGTCTTCCTACTCTAGGCCTAGCCTTTTATCCACTGAGCTACCTAACTGCCTGGTAGGTACTGAACAAATGCTCATTGATTGATTATGCCTATGTGTGTTAAAATTACTTGTGTGTCATATAAGCTTCCCAAGAGTAGGAATTGTTTTATATTTGTATTCCCAGGCCCTAGCACAGTTCCTGACACATAGAAGGCACTTAATAAATGCTAATTGATTATTAATTGACGTCTTCCTACTAGACACAAGCCTCATGAGCACAAGGAACCAGTTTTAACTAAATTTTGTATTTCGCTTCTTGCCTAGCTGAGTGGTGTTGAAGAGAATGGAATTAGTCCAACATTGTGATCATTTCTCCTGCTTGTATAGAGACCATCCCTTCTTGGTTTTATTTCCCATTAATGTGACTTCCCCCTTTTTGGGGGGTTGGGAAGAGGAGTACTTTTTATAGGTATGTTCTGGAGAAAGGTCACAATTGTTGAAAACAACCTCTTCTGAAATTATATTTTTTAATCATAAAAAGTATTTTATTATTTTCCAGTTACATGTAGAGATAGTTTTCAACATTTGTTTTTATTTTTATTTTATTTATTTATTTTTTTTTTTTTTGCAGGGCAATGGGGTTTAAGTGACTTGCCCAGGGTCACACAGCTAGTAAGTGTCTGAGGCTGGGTTTGAACTCAGGTCCTCCTGAATCCAAGGCTACTGCCTTATCCATTGTGCCACCTAGCTGCCCCCAACATTTGTTTTTATAAGATTTCTAGTTTCAAATTTTTCTCCCTGCTTCCCCCCTCCCCAAGACAACAAGTAATCTGATATAGGTTATATATATACAACAACATTAAACATATTTCTGCATTAGTCATGTTAAAAGAGAAGAATCAGAGCAAAAAGGAAAAACCTCAAAAAAGAAAAACCATAGCAGCAAAAACAAAAGAAATAGTATGGTTCAATCAGCATCCATATTCCACAGTTCTTTTTTTTTCCTGGATTTGGAGGGCATTTCCATCATGAGTCCTTTGGAACTTTCTTGGACCATTGTATTGCTGAGAAGAATCAAGTCTATCACAGTTGATCAACACCTAATGTTGATGATACGACATACAATGTTCTCCTAGTTCTGCTCATTTCACTCATCATCAGTTCATGTAAGTCCTTCCAGGTTTCTCTGAAATCCGCCTGCTCATCATTTCTTACAGCACAATAGAATCCCATTACATTCATATACTACAACTTTTACAGCCATTCCCCAATTGATGGGCATTCCCTTGATTCCCAATTCCTTGCCACCACAAAAAGAGCAGCTATAAATATTTTTGTACATGTGGGTCCTTTTCCCTTTTCCATGATCTCTTTGGGGAAAAGACCCAATAGTGGTATTGCTGGGTCAAAGACTATGCATAGCTATATAGCCCTTTGGGCATAATTCCAGATTGCTCTCCAGAATGGTTGGATCACTTCACAGCTCCACCAAGAGTGCATTAGTGTTCCAATTTTTCCACAGCTTCTCCAACATTTATTATTTTCCTTTTTTGTCATATTAGCCAATCTGATAGGTGTCAGGTGGTACCTCAGAGTTGTTTTGATTTGCATTTCTCTAATCAATAATGATTTAGAGCATTTTTTCATATGGGAATAGATAGCTTTGGTTTCTTCATCAGAAAATTGCTTGTTCATATCCTTTGACCATTTCTCAATTGGGGAATGACTTGGATTCTTATAAATTTGATTTAGTTCCCTATATATTTTAGAAATGAGGCCTTTGTCAGAAGTACTGGCCATAAAAATTGTTTCCCAGCTTTCTCCCTCCCTTCTAATTTTGGATGCATTGCTTCTGTTTGTACAAAACCTTTTTAATTTAATATAATCAAAATCATCCATTTTGCATTCCATAATATTCTCTATTTCTTGTTTGGTCATAAACTGTTCTCTTTTCCAAAGATCTGAAAGGTAAACTATTCCTTCCTGTCCTAATTTACCTATGGTATCACCTTTTATGCCTAAATCATGTACCCATTTTGACCTTATTTTAGTATAAGTTGTAAGATGTTGGTCTATGCCTAATTTCTGCCATACTATTCTGAAATTATTTTGATAAAGATGCTCTTTTTTTAAAAGATTCACACAGCTCACCTACCACTACTCCCTCTAAATTCTTCCTCTGGACTCTGGGCACTTTTCCAATCTCACACTCTTCCCTTAATCTGAACACCCTGGTCATTCTCATGAAGAAAAGTGAACATGGAAGTCTTAGGTGACCAGGCTCATGAGATTGTTCTATGGAGTGTGACTCTTTGACATAACTCACAATGGCATGGCATCATTTAATGGGCAATATAGATAGTGATAGGTTAGATTGTCTCTGTCATTTAGCTTGCTGCATGTGCCCAGTAGCAACAAACAATTACAAAGTCGCATAAATACAACAAAGTTAATTAAAATGTTAGTTGATATAAATAACCTAAGGTTATTGAACATTGTTCCATTCCAAATTAATAAATACGCAAAGGTAATGTTTATAATTAAAGCTATAATTTATCTTCATGCTCTGCTTGTTTAATAGCAGTGGTAATATAACACTACATGCAGAAATGTAGTAATAGATTTGTTTAGCACTGACATTATAAACAAATGTCTCAGTCTATTTATTCTAAGTTATGATACGGATTCTTTTCACATGCATCTGATGGCCTTTAAACCATTTAAAATGAACTGCATTAATGTAATCTAATCTTGATACTGAACATAACATTTCAGTTTGAATTATCCTGAATCCATGATCCATTTTATTACTCACAAAGCACTTTATACATTTATGATAATGGCAAACCTTGCTCTGTTATTTAAATCCCATTTCAAAAGGGATGTTATTTTTTTTTAAACCACACACATTTGGGGTAGTAAAATACAAATAACAAAAAGTCAATGCTCAGCAAGCCCTTTAACAAAGCAAACAATTCAGATTTTTATGACATTAGCAAATAAGAAAGAAAAGAACTGACATTTACAGTTGATGAAATTTTATGTTATAACAGAGAGGATGAAAATGGAATGAAAATCATATGAAAAAAAATATCTGTCCATGAAGTTCAGATCATCTGAGAAGCCCTCCACCTGCTCACTGTCTTTGGAGGCATTTACAGGTTAAACCTTACATTTGGTCCGGTGGCACCAGACAGAATGGGGAACAGTGTACATTTTGGAATACAGGGAACCCTGGAAAGAGCTGTGCCTTTACATCTCCTCTGAGATTCTTCTCCAAAGTCTGTGACTTTAAAAGGCTTATTTTAGTATTTTACTATTTCTAGAATCTGTGGTTTTGTCAGTATTGATTGGCACACCTTTCTAGCATGCTATTCACAGTCCCTGTATCACCAGATACATGGTCTAGGAGAGTTGCTTGCAGCCAACCTGTTGATAAGCCTTTTAGAACTTAGGGTGATCCTAATATAACAGATGTAGAGATAATAGTTTGTAGGTGGCCCAGTATCATGTTCTCCTCTTCCCCAAAATACTCTCTTTCCTCTGCTTTGTGCAATAGAAGGAGCTCAGTATTTGGATTCAGAAGAGCTTTCTTTGAATCTCACTTCTTCTATTTACTACCTGTGTGACCTTGGGCAAATTGATAGACTTCTTTAGGCCTCAGTTTCTTCATCTGTAAAATGGAGGTTTTGGATGACACAGCCTCTAAAGTCCTTTCCAGCTCTAAATCCCATAATCCTTGTTAACTCCCTTCTCTTTTCTCTTCCCCCTCCTTCTTCCTTCTCTTTCATTTAAAATCTCAAAGACTCAACAGAGGGTTTACTCTCCACTCCTAATTGAAACTGAGAGAAACAGACAACTAGGACTGTGTCCACCATGGTTATGATCTGATTTGGAGGAGCTGGGGAGGGAAGGAAGAAAGTTTTATGTTTCTCTCTTATGAAGAGTATTTAAGGTCTCATTTTCCTTAGTACAGCCTCTTGTTTCTCTCTCTTGCTTCATAATCCCTTTTAAAATAAATGTTTCTTTTTGCCTCGGTTGCAGCCAAAGAACGAAGTCTTACTTTACTCAGGTCTATTTCACTGGCCAGTTCAGAAATGGCTGCCCCTCAAGACAAATAAATGATAGGGAGGAAAAAGGCTTTGAAAAAGAGTAAGTAAAAAAAACAACACAACAACTTAGAAGATTATTTTTGGGGGAAAGAAAAGAATGAGCTGGAGAGGCCCCTCCACCCTTTCAAAAAAAAAAATCCCTAAACAGATTATACACTTTGAAAAGTCCTAAAGGGATTTTAATACTGGCACTTCTGAAATTCAGGAAGGATTTAAATTTAGGATTATAAACTCTCCCAGTCCAAAATCCTCCTGTGATCAAATATCACATTTCAGGAGACCAGTGTCTTTATAGTTGCCATTCAGCTTGGCTCTTCTCATTATGGGCAGTATTAATAATGCAGTGTTTTGGTTTTTTGTTTTTTTTGTGGGTGGGGGAGTGGAGCACTAGCCTTACTCAGTGGTGTTGGGGTAGCTAGTCTGGCCTGCCAAGTCTAAGACTCAAGCTTCAGAAATAGGTCAGAGGGATCTAATAATCAGCAGAGGTTTGAGGAAGGAGTGGGGTGAGGGGTATAGGGGACAGACTGAGACAGAAGCAGAGTGTCTTGGTGGGGAAAAGTCTGGGCCACAAGGCCTGACAATCAGCAGCTATTCTCTAATGGGCAGAAGGGCTGGGGTAGGGAGAGAAGGGAAGAATAACTAGTGGCCAAAATCCCAGTGGTCCACTCCCAGACCCAGTATGCACATTTTCGCAATGGAGGCCTGGCTTGTTTCTTTCAAATGCTGGCAACTAATAACTGTCTCTGAAGGAAAAGAAAAAAAAGGAGGAATTGAAGGAAATCAAATTCTTGAAGAGAGTTAGTGAAATTTTATTTTTGTCCAGTTTTATGTTGATATTTGGACTCATAGTGGTTCTAGACTAACTGAAAGACTTAAAGTGTCATTAACATCTAGTCCAATCCTTTATTTTTTGGTTGGGAAAATAAAATTTGAAGATCTTAGGGCAGAGATACCGGTGAGATTGCTTAGTTCTGACCTTCCTGTTGCCTAAGCAAACTCAATCAAAGAGACAGATTTCCAGTCTTTCCCTGATGGGGGAGACTTGTTCTCTCTCAGGGGGCTTCTCTTCTAATAGAGGATAACCTTGTCACTGAGGTATGGAGAGGGACATAGAGGCAGACCTTTTCTTAGTAACAGCCTGGATGGAGAAGTAGGGATCTCCTAAATGGAAGATATGATTACTGAGATTGATTTGGAGCTGGAAAGGTGAATGTTTTTATTTGAAACCAGAGAGAAATATGGGGCCAGAAGGGAATTCAAGAAATGGCTCCTAATTTGGATCCTGTCTTCTGAGAACTTGGACCCACTGTATTGACAGAATAGCTCTCCCCCTCCCTAACACAGGAGACAAAGAGGAACACTTTACAAAATCCATAAAACAAAAGACACCAGCAGTGTCAAGTCTCTTTAAACAATCATTTGTGCTATGAGGCAAAACAACTGTGACGCCCGGATATGCACCCGAATGGTATTTTTCATGTTGATTGCAATGACACCATCAAAGCCAAGCACACACATTCTGGGTAAAATCAATGTCTCTGTGTTGGAGGAGGAGGCCTGGGGAGGCTTGGGGATTTTATCTTATAAGTCAGCTTTGCAGATAATCACATGCCTCGAGGCCTGAAAAAATTGATGGCAGGCCAGTGCAAAAGAACACTAGCCATATTTATTTTGCTCTGTGCAATAGCAGTCAGCAGCTGTGAGGTGTGGTAAGCTTGAAAATACTTATGAATGGGCTGGTAAAGTTTTGGTACTACCTGAAAGGTGATTCTGGAAATCACCATAGGGAAGGTGATCCACTGCCCAGATGTTTCTAGAAAAGGAAAGAAGAGGGATATAGGCAAAGGTCTAGGAGGATAGCTTTTCAGTGAACTAAGTGTGTGACTTTGACCAAGTCACTTATCCTTGATGTTTGATATCCTCTTCTATAAAATGCAGGGTATAGGGTAGTGATATTAAGTAATTTCTGAGGACCTTTGCATGCCAAGGTTTCCATAGTCTAAAAAAATTCATTTGGGTGTATGTAAATAAATTCAAGTTGACCACATAAAATCACAGAGGTGAACCATTCCAAAAAGTATTATGTGGTCAGTATTAACATGCAAATATGAAAGGGAATTAGACTAGAATTCATCTAGTCTAATACTCCATCCTCTTAATTTTAATAGTTAAAGAAAAAGATTCAGAGGGTAGGTGACTTGTCAGCCATACAGCTAGCTAATGGTAGAAAGTGTTGGATCTTAGGCCTGTACTCATTGTACTGAGATGCAGTAGAAATGGATGGTGTGATCAAATCCTTGGATTGTTTATCTCTGGAAGATTGCTTTGGGATGAACCCTCTTGAGCTCCTGACACTGAGTGATTGTAACTACCTGGGGGAGTTAGAGTGGTGGCATGGTGAGGAGGAATCATTCCTGATATGGGCAGTGCCCACTGGTAAAAGGTTTAGAAAAATCCCAGTAAAAGAAGAGGTCTTTCTTAGTTTCTTGGTACATTGGCTTACTAGATTCTGACCAAGTCATTTGCTTGGCTAGATGCAGGGAGGAGAGTCCCTACAGCCTGTCAGTCACAGCTTTGTTAAAAGACTGTGTGGGTTGATACCATATGTTGGTTTTGTAAAACAAAACACTAGTCTTTGTGGATTAGACTAAGTGAAACAGACTCAGAATAAGATGTTTCTCAAGTTTGGTATTTGTATAACACTTAGGGACCATTAATCCATATTATAAACTTAAATAAGTGCCCTCTATCTTCCTACTTATTCAAAAATCTTAATCATCTTTCAAAACTCAGCCCAAATACCATCTCTACCACAAATTCTTCCTTGATTATTTTAGTGCTAAATGATTGCTCTGTTCTTTAAATGTCTATCATGTGTATGGTCTACATATGTTTTTAAAAGTGATGTATGATCCTGTCATCACTAGAGGGCATGAGCCTTGAAGGAAGAGACCATATCTTCTTTGGTCTCATACACTGTTCCTATCATATGATCAGGCATACTGGAGGCCCCCACTGAATTTTTGGTGAGTGAAATAGCATATGTATTCTTTTCCATTTTATTCGGAGCATTGTATAGAAGCTGTTTTATGACAAAGAGGCCAGCAACTCCCTTGTCACTGATTAGGGAGAGTCAAATGGTTGGTGTGAGCAGGCTTTAACATTTAATCATTGAGGAAATCTGAAGAAGAGTAGGAGTAAAGGACACTAGCAATGAATTAGGAAGAGAAGATGGATTATTTATAAGGCAGGGTGTGGGATAGAAGATAGATAGCCAGAGTACTCCATTGGTACCCTCATGTTGATAGGACAGAAAAAGGAAGGCTCACAGAATGTTGGGTGACCCACTTTTGGCAGGATATGCATGAAGATAGCAGGAATGGGCAGGCACAGTCAAGATAGGCATAGGTGGGGTGGTTAGGAAAAACTCCCAAATCACTGAGATCACAAGTCTAAATGAGTATGTGAGTATTGTCTTTTAGTGAGGTATATCAGTGTTCTTATTATATAGATACCCTTCTCTACTTGTTTAAATCCAAAGAGAACTTTTTCTCTCTTATTTTCTGAGACTTGGGACTCCATTAAAGCTTATCAGTATCGTTGTGCCCTCTTCATGCCATTTCTCTCTTTTTTCCCCTTAATTTAATTATTGGAAAACCATATTAAAAATGACATTTTATTTTAAAATGAGATCATAAAACATCTCTGAGAGCAGGCTTAACTTGCACTTTCTGAAGATAGTTTCTCTTTATTTATATATACATAAAAAAATAATCACCAAAGAATCTGTTCAGGCTCAGAGAGGAATTCTTTCAAAATTAGGTCCTGAGATTGCTGTCATAACAAACTCTATGGAATTGAGCCAGGTACACTATGGTTGATTCAGAATCCTGAACCAGATGAAATCTCTGGTTCTGTTCAGTTTCTATGTGCAGCTGGGCTTAGGCAGAAAAGCCTGGGACATTGGGTAAAACTAATTCATTTTCTTAAAGGCTCTCACTGAATTGATGTGTAAGGGTTAACCTCAGTGAAGAATGAACCAATGCTCACCAATGAACCAGAACTTAACATACCATGGGTGAGCTGATTCTTTTATTCACACCCTAGACATCTGCTTATTTAACTTACTTATCTTAATTTAGGATTTTACCATATCTTAGCAATGCTTGCTTTGGCAAATTAGTATGGTATGCTAGTGTTTTCTCTTTTGTTCCTAAGGCTGAAGTTTTTGTTCTCTTTGTGTGTGTGTGTGTGGGCTATATTAGCAAGAGATAGAATTTATAATTGGACTTGTTTAGTAAGATAAAAATCTATAGGAAAATAGATAGGAGATTAGTGGATCAAGAGCTAGACTGGTAGTCAGGAAGATCTGAATTCAGATCCTTCCTCAGACACTAATTAGCTACATGATACTGGGCAAGTTACATAACTTCTCTGTGCCTCAACTACCTTATCTGTAAAATGAGAGACCTGGACTCAGTAACCTTTAAGATTCCCTTTAGCTCTAAATCTATGATCCCATGAGACTATGCCAATACCAATAATAAAATAAATAAAATATCATAAATACCTGTTTTTTGGTAATAGTTCTTCAGGGGATCATTAACTCCTTCTTCCCCTCCCTCTGTTCCAGAATTTACTTAGAAAAAAAAGTGGTAGGTCTTGGGGGGTGGTGGAGGTGGGGATTAAGTCTATCAGAGTGGAAGTGTAATGACTAATCATTTGCCCAATTCCAGTGCTGATGACCATCGGAATTACCAACCTGTTTTGTTTCCAACGTGGGCCAGATTACCCCACTTTACATAGTCTAGTAACATCCTCCCCTTTACCCCCACCCAATACTGGTGCTGGATTAGTGTAGGTACCACTGGTTTAGCCCATTGCAGCTCAGACCTCATGAGCTCAAGCAAATCTACCAAGTTCAGCCTCCCCCCTAGCAGAGATTACAAGTGTGCACAGTTCTGACCTGGAAATTCAATACAAGTCATTAAGTATTAATTGGAGATTTAATATGTATTGGAAAACAAGCCAGATTCCATGTTGATCATTTTTAAAAGGTGTTTGTGTATGTATGTATGTATATAAACATATTTTTTACGCTCAAGAATGTTACAATCTTGTTAGGTGAGCAACAGCTAGTGTTATATAGTGCTTTAAGATTCACAAAGCATTTTGCAGATTTCTCATTTTATCCTCTCACCAATCCTGGTTAAGTAGGTGTTATTATTATCCTCACAGATGAGAAAACTAAGGCAGACAGAGGTTAAGTGAGGTGTCTGGGGTCACGTAGTCAATAAGTGTCTGAGGACAGATTTGAATTCGGTTCTTCCCAACTACAAGTCTAATGCTCTGTCCACCATGCTTACTAGAAAACATTACAAGGCATAGATTAAAACATTAATTTGAATAGAGTCAAGGGACAAAAGAATATAATAATGCTAGTGCTATAGGTGATCAGGAACAGGAGAGCATTAAGTCTCATGGTATAGGAGGAATTTGAACTGAACCTTAAAGGGTAGTAAGATAAGGAATGGGGAGAACATACTAAGCCAGGAGAAACAAAGGCATGGAGATGGAAGGTGAATGTGACATGTTTGGGTTGGGAGGACAATGTAAACTTGGGGCTGGAAGAAGTGATGGATTCATGCAGGAAGTGGTGGTAGAAAAGACTGGAAGATAGTTTAGGGTCACATTATGGAGAACCATTAACATTTTATCTTGGTGAATACCAATGTATATTCACTGAATACCAATGTATATTTGGCTTTTGTCCTGTAGATAGTAGGGATCTTTGGATAGTACTTGAATAGGGTAGTGCCAGGACAGGAACAGTATTTACTCCTATCCACTTCTGATTGCTCTGTGTAATGTGGAAGTGACTCCAGGTTCTATTAGGTTGAAATACCAAATGACAATTCAATGGTCTATCCCCTGAAGACTCTCTTAGCTTACTTCAGGTCAACCACCGAGTTTGTTGAATGTTTTCAGCCACAACTCATGAGCACCATCTACTAAGGCACAGAGGGGTGGCCATTTACTCTAGCAATGGCTATGCTTACATCAATGAAATCCTGGCTCCTTAAAATATTGAAATTCATAAGTGTCAACATGTAGAATCGATTGTAAGGCAAGGGAGGCTAGAGGCAGAGGCATCACTTGGGAGGCTCTTATAGCTCATACTGATGTGAAATAATGGCCTGAATAAGGGTAGTGGCAGTAGGAATTCAATTCATCAAAGATTTCTTAAGTGGCTACTACATGCAAGATATTGTAGCAAGGACCAAGGATACAAAGGCAGTTATGATGTAGACCCTACTATCACGTAAGTAGGAGGCACCAACACAAATAACTATGATGTAGGGAAATCAAAATGAGCGCAAATAAAAGATTTGGGGAAATTGTTTAGGGAAATTTGATGAGACAGAACTAGTTCAATGATGGGTGGAATGGGGGCAGGGGTTGAGAGGCTTCATGATGAAGGTAGTGACTGAGTTAGATCTTGAGAAAAGGTGGAAGTTCAATAGATTCTGATGAGAAAACTCCACGATACATATGGGCAACATGGCAGGAGAAGGAGGGGGTAATGAAGAATAATTCATTTTGATTGAGATGCAGAGTACATGAAGGTAAATGGTATAAGATGAGGTAGGACAGGTAGGTCACAATGAGATTGGGAATGGTCTTGAATGCCAGGATCAGGAATTTAAACTGCATTTGGTAGGCATTAGGGAGTCCATGAAGAGTTTTGAGTGGAGGAGTGACATGATAATAACAGTACATTAGGAAGACTACCCAAGCACAGAGGTTGGATTGGAGAGATGGCAGATTACAGGCAGAAGACCAATTAGACACTTATTTCAACGGTCTCTGTAAGGAGAGGTGGGGTCCTCAACTAGTGTGGTTGCAGTGGGAGTGGAGAAGAGCCAGAGGTGAAATACACCTCAGAGGCAGACATAATAGGACCTGGAAACTAATTGGATTCAGAATGATGAAAGGGAGGAATATTTATAAAATGTCTCTAGGATTATGAACCTGTGTGACTAAGAAGATGGAGGTTATATGAACAGGAATAGAGAGACCAAAGAAGAGGTAGATTTAGGGGGAAAAGACAAGAATTGACTCAGTTTGGGATGAGATGAGATGAGATGACAATAGGACATCCAGATGGAGATGGGTAATGGAGAAATGGGAATGCAGTAGAAGAGATAAATTCAAAATATCATTATGAAGAAGCAACAGGCCTCACTGGCAGGTTCCCAGAATATTTCATTTGTTTCCCTGGAGCAGTTAAAGCTTAGGTAGAGTAGAGCTTACAATTGTTTTCATCCTACATAGCTCAGATTTATAAATCGTTACCTTATTGACATACCCGGGCTGCAGATACGCAGTCATATATGGGTAATTATGCTCCGAAGTGAGGGTGAATTATGACTCTCAATGAGACTTCCTTATGATTTGTTACAATATAAATAACAATGATTTATTGTGGCTTCACCTACTGCTCTGCTGGTGATGGATCATAATAGTAGATCATGATAATTATGAAATCAGAACAGAGCCGCTTCCCCCTTATAATTCAATTGTAACTCTACCACTGAGGCTGTAGGACGTCACTGTCTGTCTGTTCCTTTTGGTACTGCGTTCGAGAGGAAGTATTTTGGTCCTCCAGGTCCTCCAGCAAATGTTCGTTTTTAGTAGCGATCCAAGTAACTACAGCTGCCCATTCTGAGAACCTTTCATTTCTTTTTCTTCATTGCAAAAGCAAAGTCAGTCACCAGGCTTCAGATGCAGAAATCAGTGACTGCCAAAAGCATGCGGAAACCCAAACAGATGAAAAAAGCAGAGAGGCATGACCCCTCCCCCCTTCTCCCCTCTCCTTCCCCATTTAACAACCCCCTCACCAGTGCCCCACTCCACAGCCCCATTCCAAACATGGGCTATGTTACACAGAACAGCTCAGTTTATTGATTTGTCTCCCAAATACATCAGTAAAAAATCTTTTATCCAGACAGTGCTAAATGTTGAACAGGTGGACCTTCCTTTATGAAAATCCAATCTTAAAAAAGTTAGCATTTGAAACTTTTCAGCAAATATTTATTTATTTGTTTATGTATCAGTTTAATTATTTCATTTACTTTTTAATTTATGGAATAAAGCCAGCATTTTATAACACAGTATGCTAAAAAGATGATTGCACATGAAACTGAAAGTCTATTATACACATCTTGCTATTCCTTTTAAATATATAATAAAGCTATCATGTAAATTTCTTTTTTCTTTATTTTTCTTCCTTCTCTCCCCCCGCCCTAGAGATGGTTACCATTAGACACAAATCTCTATATCTATCTCTATCTCTATATTTATATCTCTATACCTTTACCCATACCCAGATCCAGATCTCTATTTCTATCTCTATCTCTACACATACATATACATGTATATATGTGTGTGTATGTGTATGTATATATGTATATATATTATACCTATTTGTGTCTGTATATATGGAAAATTATTCTCTACATACTTCTATTTATCAGTTCTTTCTCTGGATGCAGATAGCATCTTTCTTCATATGTCCTTTATAGCCAATTTGGGTATTTACAATAGTCGAACTTTTAAACCCTTAAAATGATGTGCAATTCACTGAGGATACTTAGACAAAAAAAATAGAAATGTCCGCCCTCCAGTAGCTTACATTTCACTGGGAGCATAGGGAAATATGACATAAAACTGCACATACCATTCCACCCACTAATCCTATTACTAGGGACCTTTCATATGACAGGAAGATATGGTGAAGGGAATGGTAGATATTTGACCTGGAGAAGAGAAGACTTAGGAATATGTGATATCTGTCTGAAAGCACTGATGGGCTATCACACGGGAAAGGGGCAAAACAAGAAGCAATGGGTTGAGGTTCTAGAGAGACTAGAAAAACTTCCTATCAATTGAAGCTGTCCAAAAAGTGGAGTGAGCTTCCAGTGCGGGTAGTAAAGTAGCTTCTCCTTTATCAGAGGTCTTCAAGTGAAGGCTTTATGCCCATTTGTTAGGGATATGTTAATTGTTAATAGGGATCCCCTGGTTAGGATATTTCCATTCATATTATCCTACCCAAGGGAAACTAATTAGCCTCAGATTCCTTTAAATTTTGAAATTCTGTGGTACCCAAAATTCCTTAGGGAGTTTATAATCCAGTTTCCACTGTGGCTGGGAGATCTGTAAGGCCTGTGTGGGTGAATCATATTCCTGGTCCTACATGTTTTTCCTGTACCTATATTGGTGATTGTAAGTTATTATTGGCATAGGCTTATGGGGCACCTTAAAAAGAGCTGGCATATGAGGTTGATTATAGGACCAATTCGGGGCTCAAAGGCTGGAATACCTGCAAGAGGGACCATCAAATAATAATTTTTTAAAAATTCCCTAACCAAATTACAAGCAAAAATCAAAAGAAGTAATACATTGGCCTTAGGCCCAGCGTTCATTTGGCTTCTTCATTGAGACATCTCGTTTTCCTCATGCGCAATTTTGCAGGTGCATTTAAAGGACAGGTGTTGAGTAGCTGGCTCAGAGTAGAGCTGTGTGTTTGGCCTCAGAGAAAGGGACCTCTTATCCCCAGCCATAAATACAGGCCTTCTGTCCCTTCTCCAGCATCACATTTCTCTTTGCTGCCAGTACAATGAGTAATATAGGTGGTAAATTATGTTACAATTAGATCTGACATTATATCACTTCTGACAGATGTCAGGCATGCAAGGAAATTATTATAAAAAGCAATTTACAAAGAGTATCATTGGACTTCAATATTCTACCTTGCTGCTTGGGGGTTTAGGACTAGGAAGCTGTGATAGCAAAGGTGATCCAAACCGTACAGATAAGGATGTTCAGTTGTATTGCCTGGCTTCTTTAAAAAGTCCTTTTTTCAGCAGGGAATACTTAAATAAGCTATAAAAAAGGACTTTCATGGTTGTTAGGCATTACAGTATAATTGAGCTATCGAGTTAGGTGATATAGGATGTGTATCCAGAAGAGAGGTTAGGAAATATTCAATGTATAAATAAGGAAACTATGACTCAAATTTAAATTAAGCTTTCTGTCCAAAGTTATACAGTTACTTAATGACTGAAATAGCCTCCATGCCTAGGCACTTTAATAAATTTTTATTTATTCATTTATATATATATATGTATATGTATTCACTCATTCATTCATTTATCTATGAATTATTAATTTGTTCATTTATTTATTGATTTATTCATTCACTTATTTATTTAACTATCTATCTATCTATTTGTTTATTTATTTACTTGCAGGGCAAGAGGGTTAAGTGACTTGCCCAAGGTCACACAGATAATAAGTGTCAAGTGTCTGAAGGCAGATTTGAACTCAGGTCCTCCTGAATCCAGGGCTGGTGCTTTATCCACTGCGCCACCTAGCTGTCCCCTGCCTAGGCACTTTTATCCCAAATCTGTTGCTCTTTCTACTATACTGCTTATGGAATCTTGTTCTCTGGAAATTATGGAAAATAGGATAATCCCTAGCCTATATTTGGGTGGGGGGAACAGGAGAATAGACATTAATTAGGCACTTTCATGCTAGGCACTGTGCAATTTACACATATTATCTCATTTGATAAATTCGATAAAGCAAGATGGGATTTCTGCTTATTGAATGGAATCTCATCAGTCAGTATGTGAGGTTGAATTTTGGTGATGAGCTCAGGGATCACAGACCCAAGTCTCAACATTGTATTTGTAAGGCACCTGACACACTGTTGCTTTTTTCTATTAAATAAGGCTACCTGAGGAGTATTTTCAAAGTGATAAGTACGGAATTATAACTTTACCCTGAAAAGTTAATAATTACTATCATCATCATCATAATTTATATAATCAATATGTGAATATTTAATATATAAATAAAATAACAACAATAATGACACATACATATAGCATTTTAAAGTCTACAGATCACTTGACACTTTTGCATGTAAAATAATGTTCCAAGTTTTGTTCCCATTTTACAGATAAGAAAACTGAGACAGAAATAAGTTAAGTGATTTATCCAGAGATGTAAAGTTAATATCTGGGGTAGGATTCAAAATCACTTTTTCCTGACTCCAAGTTCAACAGTCTAACCATTACAGGATACTGCTTCTTGGATAAGGATCACCAGGCCCCAGAGATTTGAAGACAAATATAACAAGATTCAGCTAGAGAAGATCCCTAAACTTTGAGGAGTCATGTTAAAGGGTTGTTGCTCTTGTAACAAACTTGTATATACACACATATATACATACATATACCTAACACATATACACACAGGTATATACCCCCAATATATATATATATCCCCAATATATATGTGTGTGTGTGTGTGTATGCATGTACATATATGCATATTGTTTATATAAAGCATATATACATATCGATACATGCATGTGTGTGTGTGTATATATATATATATGTGTGTGTGTGTGTTTGTGTATATATTTGGAAGTCATCGACAGAGAATTGATAGTTGATTTCATGTAAAACTTGGATTAATCAATGGGAATTGAGTGGACAACAAAAAGAAGAAGGGCCAGCATAGAGTCTTGAGGGATACCCAGAGTTAGGAAGTAGGAGGAAGATGATCACCCACTAAAAGGAGCAATCAGTCAGACAGGTAACAGGAGAGTCAAGGGAGAGCAGAGTCACTTGACATCATGAAAAGAGGGAGCAAGGTGGCAGCTAGATGGCACAGTGGATAAAGCACCAGCTCTGGATTCAGGAGGACCTGAGTTCAAATCTGGCCTCAGACACTTGACACTTATTAGCTGTGTGACCTTGGGCAAGTCACTTATCTCTCATTGCGCTACAAAAAAAGAAAGAAAGGAGGGAGCAAGCAAGCATTTATTTATTTATTTTTGAGCATCCATCAATCCATCCACTTATCTATTTATCTATTTATTTGCTTATTTATCTTTTTGTTCTTTCATCTATTAATTATTTGTCCATTCATTTATTTGTATTCATTTATTCATCTATTTATTTGTTCAGTCATTTGTCCATTTATTTATTTATTCACTTATTTATTTATCTATCTATTCATTTATTAGTTTATGGGTTTTTAATGTATTTTACTTTCCCCCAATTATATGTTAAAATAATTTTAAAACATTTTTTAAAAGTTTTGAGTTCCAAATTCTATCCCTCTCTTCTTCCCTCCCTCCCTCCCTCTCCTCCCTCTCCCTAAGATGGTAAGCAATCTGATGTAGTTTATACATTGAGCAAACATTTATTAAGCCCTCACTATGTGCCAGGAACTGTGCTAAGTACTTGACAATATTTATGTCATTGATCCTCACAATAACTTTATTATTATCACTATGTTACAGTTGAGAAAACTAAGGTGGCTAAAGGTTAGATGACTTTCCTAGGATCACACAGCTAGCAGTTGTCTGAGACAATATTCAAACTCAGGTCTTTCTGACTCCAGGTCAAAGAATCTTTGATTCATCTCTGAGAAGGTCTATAGACAGTACCAAAGATGAGGGAGTGGTTTACTGGGTCAAAAGCTGCTGAAGAAGAGACAGACATACAGAGAGACAGAGAAATAGAGGCGCAGAGAGAGAAATTCAGACAGACAGAGATAGAGAACAAGAGAGACAGAGAAACCAAGCAGAATGAGGACTGAGAAAAAGTCATTGAGTTTAGAGATCATTGGTAAACATCAAGACAGCAATTTTAGTTGAGTGGTGTGATATAAAGCCAGATTGCCAAAGACCGAGAAGTGAAAGGGAGGTGAAGAAATGGAAGCAATGAGTCTAGATGACCATTTTCTAGGAATTTGACTGTGAAACGGAAATGGGATTTACAGGACTAAAGTTTGAGAAAAGGTCATGACTGGCTCAGTCCAGCTCTCTCTCTCTGTGCTCCATTTGGTTCCAGCTTTGTAAGACCTTCAATAACTTAATTTCTCTGACCTGGAACTGTGTTTCCACTATCCCATAGATGAAATGAGTACATGTAAGTGTGAATGTACAAACTAGCTGTTTCACACACCACATTTGCAAAGAAGTTGCTTCTGAGATTACCTTTATTTTATCATGTGTATGTCCTGTTCCTACCTAGCTTTTTCCAGGATGTCTTCCCCATTTGAACTACCTTTCTTTGTATCCCCAACATTTAGCACAATACCCTGCACATAGTACTTTAATTAATGCTTCTTTACTTGATCAGGAGAAAAAAAGCTCCACCAAACTCCAAAAGATCTGTACTGAGCATGCAGTACTTGTCTCTGCTATCCCTACCCCCAAACCTGAGAGATAAAGTCATTAGAGCCATTTTTGGTTATTGGGATGCTGACTAATTGTCATCAGCTGGAAACTTAAACCCATAGCAGACCTTTAATGAACCTCAGAGGCAGAAAAATGTAGAGACAAAAAAAAAAAAGGAAAGAAAGAATAAAAGTGCCATAAACACAAATCTATATACAGCCCTAAAGCTGTGCTTTCATAACTGAATAAATAACTCCTTGAGCAATAATTTGTTTGCAAGCTGTTAATTAGCAGCATAATTAATTTCTGCAGATTATAAATAACAGAGCACAAAGTGGCATCCCCAGTAGAGCAAATGAAAAATTATCTAAACTATCTTAAGGACCAGAAATAGCTCACAATGTAACTGATTTAAATGGGCTATAGAATTTGGATAATGCCCTTTTCCTTTCAGTAGAAACTATGAATTTATATCTGAAGCTAGAAATTTATTGGCAAAAAGCAGGGGTTCATTAATCACCCTGTTCTCTCTTACGCTTGACATGTCTAGGAGGGGGAAAAAATCTCTGTTTATCACTGCTTCAAACAAACAGCAACATAAGTAGATTATTCCCAACAGAAAGATTTTCCCCACACTCTAATCTCAGAGCAATCATTCACTGATCTAAATGAGCAGTTACTTAAAATGCTAAGAGGGGATGTTAATTAGTCAAAGAAAACCCAGCCAAGTATTAAATTTCCCCCCCAAAATCCCCACCCCCCAAAAATGTGAAATGTGAAACCTACTCTATACCTAATTGTTCTCTCTCCAGGACACTCTTCCTCTGGTGACTTGGGAATAGAGAGTGTGGGTCCTATAGGTAGCAGAACCATTGATCCTGGCTAAAGTGGGATTATGGGAAAGGCCATCTTGTTGTATCAGAAACCTGTGGGTTTGGGAACTCTGAGTTTGTGTGTTAGTGGAGGGGGGAGACGGTATGTGAGTTGGCGTTTAATTTTGAACCACTGCAACTAGAGTGTTGTTTCTCAATCAGTCAGTGAGCTTTCTTCTTAGGCCCCAATTTCCAATGGAAAGCAGAGTATTTCAGGGATAAGGCAAGAATGAAGGATTGAGGTGTTTGGTGAACACTGAAGGATGAGAGACTTCTGGGGAAGAACTGAGATGTTTAGAATAATTTCACCTCTGTGCCAGTCAATATATTTTTAATCGGAGAAAAGGAACTGAGGTCCTACTCTATTCCTTCCTTCTGGCATAGTATAACTAATAAGAACAGCTTAAGTAACAGCAAAGATATGGAAATAAGCATGACATGTGCAGTGGTGATTGACAAGATTCCATCCAACAAAGATGTTTTAAGTACCTTTTATGGAGAGTATTATATTAGGTGCTAGAGGTATTATACATACTAGATAGGACAATCAAAGCAGTTTGGTACTGTGGCTGGAGTGCTGGGCCTGGAGTCAGGAAGATCTGATGGATTCAAGTTCAAATTCTGCCTCTGACACTTATTAGATGTGTGAGCCTGGGCAAGTCACTTAGCCTCTGACTCGGTTTCCTCAACTGTAAAATGGGTGGTTATGAGAATCAATCAGTTAATAAACATTTATTAAATACTTACTCTATACCAGGCACAGGGAATACAAATAAGGAAAAGAAAGAAAGTCCCCACCCTTAAGGTACTTATTAATTAATGGAGGAAGTAATATGCAAAAAGAAGCTGAAAAGGAGGGGGGTATCAGGAGATTCCCAGCACAGGGGCATGATGTTCATGGAGTTGAAACCAAGCAGAGCAACCCACTGAATATGAAGACTCAAATGAGATAATATTTGTAAGTGCTTAGAGCAGTGCCTGGCCTAAAACACTTACTAGATGGTGATCCTGGACAAATCACTTAACTTCTATCTGCCTCAGTTTCCTCATCTGTAAAATGGGGATAATAATAGTACCCACCTCCCTGGGTTGTTGTGAGGATGAAATGAGATAATCTTTGTAAAGTGTTTAGCACAGTGCTTGGCACATAGTAAGTACTATATAAATAAGCATTAGTTATTTATTATTATTATGATGATGATGATGACTGTGATTATTATTGATCCAGGACATGGAAACAATAGGAACGAGTGAGCAAAACACTAAGAGCAGTGGCCAACCTCCAGCAAACAAATCTACCTGAACTGGTCCCATCCTCAATTTTTGTGACTTAAGCCCCCTTTTCCTATCAGTTGTCCAGATCTCAAAGCCTCCCTATCTATGAGGTCTGGTGTCAGGGAACAGATGAATAAGGAGCCATGGAGTCACATGGTGAGGGTGGTGAGACGCCCCCACCATGACTAACAGTGGGGAATGTTGTGGGAGGTAGTGAATTGCAAGTGTGACCTTTACCAGACTGATTCACTCATGCTTTGACTTTTCATATAAACCCTCCCCTGACTCATTAGTGCTGAAAGCTATCACCTGATCCTTTCTCATCTCTCCAAATCAGTGTTCATCCATGCACATATGTATACACACATGTACTGACATGTTTATAGTACTTTGTTTACAAAATGATCTCGAATACACACATGTGTGCATGTGTGTATACATGTTTACCCATATATACACATATGCACATACATACAACACCCTTGGAAGGTTAATTACTCCAGGCACAACTAACACTTCTTGACAAATGAGGAAACTGAGGTTCTTAAAAGTTAAATAATGGGCTCAAGGTTATACATGTACTAGTAATTTTCACATAGCTATTGAATTATGAAATAGATTATGAACTCAGATCTTTTTTATTCTAAGTCCAACACTCTGCTACACATGCCACCTTCTCTCTCTATATGTCCCTGATAGGCATACATATATATATATATGCATGCATGTATATTCATGAACATACATATGTGTGTGCCTGTGTAAGTGTGTATGTATGTATGATTTCTATCAGTGTAGTGTAGTTGATAGAGAACCCCCCTAAACATCAATCTCTCTCTTCAAGGTCATAGTGTTACTTATCATCTTTATTGATCTATGTCTTCCCTTTCTGTTTAGGTAAATCTTTCTCCTTGACCATTTGGAGGGGGACCTGTAAGTTCTATTTCTGAAATAAGGATCAGCATATGGGTACAAAGGTCAACCCAGTGATTATCCTCTTTTTTCTCCTGAGGTCTGAAAGTAAATTGTCTATTAAGCATCATTCTCCTAATGAGGGCTTTATGCCTTTGAACCCAAAGCATATCTAAGATGAAAGACTTTTAGTGGGTTAGGGAGTTGGGGGGTGTAATAAGGAGCTTTTATCACCTTGTTACCAGCACTTAGAAGATGCTGGCTAAAGGTGATGAGATGGCACTGATTATTTGAAACAAAAGCCAGTGCCATCAGCACCCTGTCATTGCAAGCTTGCTTTATGTACTAATCCTTGTGTTTGAGTAGTACTTCATCATTTTCTAAATACATTCACAGACACTCTCATTTTATCCTTGTGACAACCCTGTGAGTTAAGTAAGGCAGATAATATTAACCCCACCTTGCAAATGAGGAAACTGAGGAGAGGAGTCAGAAGCAATTTCTCTAGTGTACACAGAAAGTCAGTGGTGGAGCTAAGACAGGAAAGAACTCAGGACCTCCTTAGAAAACTGGGCTATTTTCCACTGTAATGGCATGTGTCCTCAGTTTGGAGTTAGAGGACAGGTGGTG
The DNA here is from genome assembly GCF_019393635.1 of Dromiciops gliroides. Lineage (NCBI taxonomy): Eukaryota > Metazoa > Chordata > Mammalia > Microbiotheria > Microbiotheriidae > Dromiciops > Dromiciops gliroides. The sequence goes on from NC_057862.1 coordinate 403,298,756, forward strand.
GTTGTTGTTTTCAATATCAAACAAAAGTATGAGGGTAGAAAATGCTTCTCAAGTTGCTAACCCTGTCCAAGTGGTCTTGAGACCAAACACATTTGAGAACCACTGAACTGGAGTTACTTAGGTCTATAACTTAATGGATTTGGGACATACATAGTGAAGACACTGCTCACCCACATTTTCTTACAAACCTGCCATCCTAACTGGGATACCAGGTATTCTTCACCTTCACCTCATTTTTTTCTAGAAATAGACAGCCAGATAGATAGATAGATAGATAGATAGATAGATAGATAGATAGATAGATAGATAGATAGATAGATAGATATTGTTTGTCATTTATCCCTCATTCTCAAAGAGGACCAATGACATCAAGAGAATGGTATCTTGACTTGGAAGTGAATTGGATTTAAGTGAGGCAGAGCTGTACAAAGTCATCAGCCTCACTTTCCTCCATGGTCATCAGAGTCCAGTGGCAAGACAAAACTCAGGATGGGTGGAGATGACCCCAGATGCAGTGGGAGACCTTGGCCTTTTTAAGCTAAGGTATTTCTCAGGTCTCAGTTTGTCTGAGGCAACACCCATTTCTTGCCTAGGTTTAAATCACAAATAGATGGATGTTAGAGAGAGATGGAGGATGGATGGGATGGATGAATGGATGGATGGATGATAGGTAAGTAGATATATAATTGATAAACTGGAAGATAGATATATGATAGGTACTGGATGATAGATAAATTAGATAAAAGATGATGGATAGGGGGCAGCTAGGTGGCACAGTGGATAAAGCACCGGCCCTGGATTCAGGAGGACCTGAGTTCAAATCCAGCCTCAGACACTTGACACTTACTAGCTCTGTGACCTTGGGAAAGTCACTTAATCCTCATTGCCCCACAAAAAAAAAGATGATGGATAAGTAAGTAGATAGATAATAGATAAATTAGAACGCTGTTTGTCTTTTGTTTTCAAAGAGGACCAGTAACATCTTAGATATAAAACTGGATAAATTAAAATTAAAAAGACAGATAAATTAAAAGATAGGCAAATCTATATAGTTTTTCTCACCACCCAACAAACTCACCTCTTAGATTCTGTTATAAATGCATAATCTGTGTCTATCCACATTTGTGCCTTTTTGAGACTATAAGCCTATGACAAGCAAGCCTTTATAACTATGATATGCATCATTTGGTAGTGATGATCATGGCTACCTTTGAACTGATTATTTTCCATTTTCAACCTCTAATCCTGAAATGGGAGAAAATGCATAAATTAAAATATACACAATTCCAAAGTAATTATATTGAAATATAATCATCAAAATACTTTAAAAAACAAACAAGCAAGTTCATTGACACCAGCTTAAGAATACTTGGACTAGAAACTATTTAACGTCCCTTCTGGTTCTAAATCTGATGGCTTGGACCCAGGCTTCCTAGTCAGTCATTGAGTGAACAAGCACTTTCTATGTGTCAGGCAATGTGCTAAGCACTAAGGATATAAATAAAAGCCAAAAAAAGTCCCTGCCTTCAAGGAACTTACCTTCTAATATGGGAAGAAAACACAAAAAGGGAAGTTGAAAGTGGGTAGGGGGTGAAGGTACCCCTATGGTGGATGAAGTCCAAAGAACCAAAAGCAAAGCTGGAAGAGGAAAGCTTGGGGCTCTTCCTCAAAATGGAGGTTCCAGAAGGAACTCACCAATGGCAGCAGCAGGGTGTTGGGGGTGGTGGTGATGATGGTGGTGCTGGGCTGAGGAATAGTCCAGAGGGAGAAATCCACAGGTATTGAAGGGAGTTCCAAGGCACCTGAGGCATGATATCAAAGTCCAGAGAATAAGAAGCAGATCCAGGAGAAGAATGAAGGATGGATGGCTTGGGGCCTTTGTTTAAGATAACAGCCCATAGAATAATAGAAGTATTGTGTCCATTACATCTTTTTGTCTTGATTTAACCTCAGTGTGACATTGATTTTTTCTCCCACCCCAAGCCTAGAGGGCATAAAGGAGACATATCTTTCTACTTTGTAATCCACTAATGAATGGAGGAAGAGCTGCCTTGAATGACTTATTTTATGAGCAGCTTTTCTTTCTTTCTTTCTTTCTTTCTTTCTTTCTTTCTTTCTTTCTTTCTTTCTTTCTTTCTTTCTTTCTTTCTTTCTTTCTTTCTTTCTTCCTTCCTTCCTTCCTTCCTTCCTTCCTTCCTTCCTTCCTTCCTTCCTTCCTTCCTTCCTTCCTTCCTTCCTTCCTTCCTTCCTTCCTTCCTTCCTTCCTTTCTTCCTTTTTCTTTCTTTCTTTCTTTCTTTCTTTCTTTTTTTCTTTCTTTCTTTCTTTCTTTCTTTCTTTCTTTCTTTCTTTCTTTCTTTCTTTCTTTCTTTCTTTCTTTCTTTCTTTCTTTCTTTCTTTCTTTCTTTCTTCCTTCCTTCCTTCCTTTCTTTCTTCCTTTTTCTTTCCTTCTTTCTTTCTTTCTTTCTTTCTTCCTTTTTCTTTCTTTCTTTCTTCCTTTTTCTTTCTTTCTTTCTTTCTTTCTTTCTTTCTTTCTTTCTTTCTTTCTTTCTTTCTTTCTTTCTTCCTTCCTTCCTTCCTTCCTTTCTTTCTTTCTTTCTTTCTTTCTTTCTTTCTTTCTTTCTTTCTTTCTTTCTTTCTTTCTTTCTTTCCTGCTTTCTTTCTTTCTTTCTTTCTTTCTTCCTTCCTTCCTTCCTTCCTTCCTTCCTTCCTTCCTTCCTTCCTTCCTTCCTTCCTTCCTTCCTTCCTTCCTTCCTTCCTTTTTCTTTCTTTCTTTCTTTCTTTCTTTCTTTCTTTCTTTCTTTCTTTCTTTCTTTCTTTCTTTCTTTCTTTCTTTCTTTCTTTCCTGCTTTCTTTCTCTCTCTCCCTTCCTTCTCTCTCTCTCTCTCTCTCTCTCTCTCTCCTTCTGTCTCCCTCCTTCCTTCCTTCCCTCTCCCCCTCTCTCTCTCCCTCCCTCCTTCACAGCTTGAGTAGGAAAACTATGAATGACAAATAGGTCTTCCTTTAGTCTCTCTCCAGCCTGCCATGCACACTGGAAGTCATTATGCTATATGGAATGAAGATTACAAAATTATGGTGGTAGGTACCTGATTTCTGCCATTTATAAGCTCCATCTGTCTCTTCCTTGCCAGGCTTCGTAAAGGCCTGGTGACATCAGAGGAATAAGGTTTTGATTTCTGGGTATGTGAGAGGCCCTATGCTAGGTACTGGGAAAACAGAATCAAAAGACATGGTAATTGCACTCCATGTAGATGAATGAGTGAGTAGTGGTGGAGACAGGTCATCAATATAAAAAAAATAAGAATTGATAGCAGCGAGCATATAAGTGCCAAATGCAGATCAAAAGGGCCAGAGACTGGAGATTGGAGAGATTACTATGAGGTGAGGTGGGAACGGAAGGTTTCACAGTGTGTAATTTAAGATTCTAAATGTGGATTCTAATGTGTTCCCCCAGTCTGGGGGAAACTGACTAAAAATCACTGATAAAACGAGTTTAGGTTTTTAAGGGTTTATTGGAAAATAGAAAGAAAAAGATTGAGAACAGAATTCTAACAGCCTGGCATTCCTATCTTTCCTCAAATTTCCTGTGAAGTCCTCTGCCGCCACCACCATCAAGTCCGGAAACCAAAAAGGCCAGCGCTCTCTGCGCAGGCTCCCTTTCCTCCTTCCTGTCTCCTCCCAGACCATAGGAGGCTCCTCCAGTTGATTGGCTGGTAGACTTGATAGACAGCACCCATGAGCAAACGTCATTTCCTGACACCAAGGAAAAGCCACAATGCCTCTGAGGCATTTTCCTCATGGTGGAGCTCTCCACAGCAAGACTCCAGTAGGTGGCGTCATTCCAATCATTACAACAGAGGAGGTGAGACTTGGTCTAAGCCTTGTAGCAGGGAGAAAATTCCATGTGGAGGAATTTGTATAAAAAAGGGCCCAGAGGAGGGAAAATGAAAGGGAAGTTCAAGTGGCAATAGGTGGACTAATTTGAATGGATCAGAAAGTTCATGTTGGGGAATGGTTAGAATGTCAGGTTGATGCCAGATTGGGGGGGGGGCCTTGAATGCTAATCCAATGTATTTGACTGCATACTGTAGGCATTTGCCTGTAAGCATCCCATTTTATTGGAATCATCTGGATAAAGGGATGAGAGATATGCAAAGCTATGTTTTAGGAAAATTAATCTGGCAACAAATACAGGATAAATTTAAGATATTTGAGGTAGGGAAGAGTAGAGATTAAGTTATTTTTCTAAAAATGCTCTTGATTTTTAAGAAGATTTAAAAAACCCAAGCAAAGAGTATGCTTCTATTTTCTAATTTGGTGTCAGTATTTTCCATTCCTAAGGCAATTAAACTTTGGTTAATCAGTCACTTGATCAGATAATTAATTGATTTTACCATCTCAACTCTGTATCTTACGCCACCTCTGTGTTTTTGTTTAGATCCGAAAGTTGCCTACCATTTTCCTTATGAGATAGAGTTGCTAATGATTTCTATTTAGATCAGGACAACTCACTTTCTAATGCCAATTGAGAGAGGAGAGGGACCAAAGCATTTGAGCCCCAAGACAGAAGTTCCCCTTGAGATCATCTTGGCTCTCTAATGCTATATTCATGAATTAAATATATTACATTGAATGCCTTTCCTTTCTCTCTACAATAGTGTTATAAGCAATGCCAGCCATGCTGATAAGCACATGCCCAAATTCTCAGGCCCTTCAACTCCCATGGGTCAGGAATGATATAAATAATTTTATTATGAATTTTGTCTTTAACAATATAGAGCAGCATGATTTTCAAGAGGAAGGGAAATTTGAGATGACCTAATCAATAAAGTTATTTTATAAATAAAGAATTTCAAGCCCTGAGAAATTAATTAGCATCTTGCCCAAGAAACAGAAAAGTGATTCTAACCCTGGTCCCCTGATTCCAAATCCAATGTTTTTTTTCCATTAAACCTAGACACCACTATGTATATTAGTCTTGCCTTCTCAGTTGGATTCTTTTTTTTTAAGTTGGATTCTAATAATTAACATGTCTAAAGATATTACTAATAATAGCATTTATGTAGTACTTTACAAATATCTGCTTTTGTGCTATTATTATTATCTTTATTTTACAGATGAGGAAACTGAGGCATAATGAAGTCAAATGACCAAAGCATGAGCCCTAAGACTGAAGGCTAGATTTGAACTCAAGTCTTTCTGGCTCCAAGTCCAGTTTGCTTTAACCACTGGACTACCAAACTGTTTGTTTATGTTTACTGTGATCTTCTCTATTTCTTCCCTTATTCTTTCACTTTTCTTGTTGCTACACCTATTTCTCTTCCATTGAATGCATCTGTGATTGCTGATGTCTGTTTTGCTCTCTCAAGCCTCCAGGTTTATTCCTTCCCTTGAAGACTTTGTTCACTATTTTTAGCAGGCCCTATCACTCTATCATATCTTGAAAAGAGAGTCAGGCTCTCCTCCTTTTGATCATTTCTCTGATCATCTTAAATGTCTTCCTGTTATAAAAGAAATTTTCTCATCTTCCCTATTCCTGTGCCCAAACGTTCCAGTTTCCAAGAAATTAATTTCAGCTATTATCATAACATAATCAGAAAAGGTGGTATTTTTCACAATCTTTTTTTTTCCTTGCACCTAAATAAACCCTCTCAATTTTTCTGGCCCACTTCCAGGTATATTCCCGACTCTCAGCATGTGTATCTAAATAAGCATCCTTCAGTCTAAATATTTGGTTTCATGAGTCTTTTGTTGGTTACTTGAAGCCCTCTCACCTTTTGCAGAAACACAGCTGAAATCCCCTCCCCATACCATCCTCCTTATTTTGTGTAAAAAAAAAAAGGTGCTATATATTTAAATGTTTTTCTATTTCAGACTTTTTAGGGACACACAATAGTTACAAAAATGATCTTTTCTCTTCTTCAGTTTAGATCCATGATCATACATTTTTTAATCTAAATTTTATCTTTCAAACTTGAACAATATATGTGGTAAGTCCCACTTCAGGATACAACCTGATGCTGCAAGCATTTATTAATTTCCTAGTGTATATAAGACATTCTGATAGACATTAAAATACAACAAAAACAAAACAAACTATTCCCCCCTCCCCAAAAGAAACCACCCCACAATATTTGCCCCGAAAACACTTACATTCTTCTGGGAAGATACAACATGTTAGTCATTTAGTATGCCCTTGATAATTTGAAGAGAAAAAGGACATTAACAACCTGGGAGATCAGGAAATGCTTCCCAGGAGGATTTGGCACACTGAACCTAGAAAGTAAGCCAAGGATGATGTCAGAAGTCATAAAGCAGTGCATTCTAGGCATGGGGACAGCTTATACAAAAGCATGGAGGTGGAAGATGAATGTCAACTTCAAGGAAGAACAAGGAGGCCATTGTGGCTAGAATACAGAGTATACCAATGAAAGTGTTATGAAATAAATCTAAAAATGGATCCTGGAGCCAGACTGGGAATGCCAACCTAAGGACTTCATGTTTTATCCTTAAAGGAATAGGGAACCATGGAAGATTCCTGAGCAGGACAGTTACATGGTCAGATTAATGCTTTCATAAGATTATTTTAGCTGTTGTGAAGAGGACAGAGATTAGAAGCTAGTATCCTAGTTAGAAGGCTATTTCAATGGTCCTTCTTACATAGCTAGTAAAGACAAATATATAGCACCTAGTATGCACCAGACACTATACTAAACACTGTATCTCATTTGATCTTTAAAACAATCCTGTGAGTTGGGTACTGTTCTTATCCTTGTTTTACACTCAGGGACACTGAGGGAAATAGAAGTTACGTGACTTGTGAAGGATTACATAGGTAGTAAGTACCAAAGGCTGGATTTGAATTTGTGTCTTTCTGACTTTGGGCCCTTTCTGTGCCACCAGATGCCTCAGTAAGAAGCAGGGGCAGTATTTGAACCCAAGTGCTCTGATTTCTCATCAATAAGATTCCAGACTTAGAGCTAAAAGGGACCTCAGAGGCAGCTACTCCAAACTTGTCATTTTACAAATTAGGTGACTGAGACATCCAAGGCTACACAAGTAGTGTCAAGATGGGATTTGAACCCAGGTTCTCTGACTCTAGAAGCTATGCTCTTTTCTTTGTATCATGTTGCCTCTTATTCGATTTCTTCCTTTTACCAAGGCTTATGCTATTGCCTTCCCTCTTGTTTTCCTCCTTCTCTTGGTACCTAGAGGCTATCCATAGTAATTTATTTATTTTTCCCCTCTCTTAATTTTGCTGAATGCTCTTTCCCCAATTCATTTCCTGGTCTTATGAGTGCCAGATGAGGCAGGGTAGAAGGACCAGAACTAGGCTGATGGTCATGTGCATGGAGAGGAGAGGAGAGATATGAGAGATATTGTAGAGGTAGAAGAGCCTTTGACAAGACTTGGCAACTGATTGGTCATAAGGCATGGGGGAGAGGGAGGAGTAGGGGATGAAACTCAGGTTGCCAACCTGGGTTACTAGAAGGATGGTGGTGCTTTCAATAGAAATAAAGAAGTCTGGAGGACAAGGTAAATTGGAGGGGGGTGGGGATAATGAATGAAATCTGTTTTGGACTTGTTGAGTCTCCAGTGTCTTTGGCATATTTAGTTGGAGGTGTCCAACAGGCAGTTGCTAATGTGAGACGGGAGCTAAGAAGGGAGATTTATACCATGTATATAGATTTGGCAGTTATTTGCTTAGAGATGATAATTGAACCCATGGTAGCTAAGCTCACCAAGAGAGAAGACAAAGAGAGAAAAGGATTGCTTATTTCCTTTGGTGATCAGTGTGAAGAGCCCCCAAACCAGTACTTCATATGCAATAAATGTCCTTTTCCAGCCTTGTTTGCTGGAAATCACTACAAGCACATAGCGAATTACCATGCTAAAATCACATGCTCTTTCTCTTCTCATATTCTCATCTTGCCTTTTGCGTTTTTATGCTTTTTGTTTTGCACCCTCACATTTCTCCCTCACCCCACCATATCTGTATGATTTAAATTAGTCCTTCAAAGCTTCCTTCAAGTTCTTTCTTCCCCTTCATTTGATCTGTGGCCTGAAGCAGCCCAAAGAGTGGAGAAAACTTGTACAAGATTATAAGACTAGTAAGAGGCAGAGCTAGGATTTAACCAGGGTCCTCTGATACCAAATCCAGTCAGTGTGCTTTCTGCTACACCACACTGACTCCCACTCAACTCCTTCCTCATCTCAGCTTTTATATTCTTGCTTCCCTTCTAATTTTCCTCTTTTGGGTATACCTTGGGTTCCTCTATAGCATCTTTCTTGTTTTCCCCTGTGTTATCTTTGTTGTATGCTGTCTCCTTCTATGTCCTCTTTCGGTAAGCTCCAGACAAAGCAGAATTCTCAGCCTCCTTTGTTCTGCAAGAACTAGCTTCTCTGTATGGGTTTCTTGCTTCACTTCTTATTCCTCTCTAGTAATTTAATCTCTTCTTTCTTTTTCTCATTTTTCTTCCACCCCCCCTCCTCCAATGACTGAAAATCAACCACCACAACCACCACTGCCCCTGCCTCATGCTACCTCTTCAATCTCTTCCTAAAAATACTTCTTGCTGCCTCCTCTTTGCCTTAAAACACCAAGGTGTTCTCCTTGAATTCCTTGGGCAGATGTTACATTGTGCTTTTCTACCATCATTCTGGGCCCTTCCCTGAAGATAGTCTAATTATGTCCTTCCTATTATGATTACATACTTTGGGGTAGATTGCATAGAAATGCCCTTTCCTCTCTAAACCTTTTATGAATCTCTTCCCCACACCCCCTCTCTTTCTCTGTCTCTCTCTGTCTCTCCCTTCCCTCATCCCTTTTGTAGGCACCACTGGAGCATCCTTGTTCTATACAACTTAAACACTTTTCTGATGGTATATTATTCTCAAATGATTTATTGAATCACATCTATAACAAGTCTTTGGCTTTCCCTGGAACAGTGATAATCTTTGTCTGTCCTTTGGTAGGCAGTTAACCCTGTCCTCACCTTGACATGTAGTAGTTCTATTTCACACTTCTATTCCTTTATCCAAATGCCAGAACTGTCCACTAATTTTATCATTATGAAATATTTTTAACTAGGACACATCTTATTTTCTATTTGATGTTTCTTTCCTAAAGAGAATGAATGGACTCTTTAACTGTAGCAAGCTAAAAAGATTCACCCCAAAGTTCCTTCAGAAATCTTGGTTCTCAAGAATTGAGAAATTATACCTCCCTCCTTTCTTTGCAGTGGTAGGGATTTGGGGTGTAGAATTCTACATATGCTATCACATCATCATTACCCTCTTGAGTATGCCTCTGACTCTATGTACCTTGCCACTATGACTTAGTTTTTTTTCATGGTGGGACTTCCCTCAGGCTATTGGGCTTTCTCACTCTGCAATATCCTTCCTCCATATTTCTTCCATTGGTGAATTTCTTGAAGGGCCTCCATTTTAAGGATGATCCCAGGACAATGATACTTCATTCCCCTCTGGCATGGGGTTCTAAAAACTTTGCCCTTTCTTCCTGTCTTCTTTATGTTATCTTCCTCAGTTAGAATATAAACTCCTTGAGGGTAGTGGCTGTCTTTTTGTTGATATCTGTATCCCAAATACTTAACATAGTGCCTTGCACACAGTACGTGCTTAATGAATCATGTTACCTACCTCCTTCTTTGTTCTAAAAGCTGGCTGGCTGGGTGAGGGTGGGAGGTGAAGGATCTATTAAAATTAAAGGTGCTGCAAAAACAAAAGATATCAATAAAATTAATTTTTCAAAACACATGTCTTGGTTCTCCCACTCTCCCAGTACTATCTCCAAAACAAATCCAATTTCTCTGCTTATCAGAATGTTTACTTCTTAGGATATAAATTATCTCAAATATATTCTTTGGTTTCATACTAAATGCATCAATAATTAGGGTCACCAGCACTTATTATCTCTTCTTTCATCAGGCAGGTCTTCCTTTTCAGTTGTGTTTCCACTGCCCTCTTTCCTCATAGAAGTTGCACAGATTTTCTTTTCTTTTCTTTTCTTTTTATAAGATCATAGATCTGTCCTCTTCCCTCATAGAAAAAAAACAAAATAAACCAACTTTCTTCCCCCTCTTTCTCTTCTTTTTCTATTCTTTTCTATCTTTTTCATCCAATTCCATTTCTTCAGTGTCTATGTGTCTTTCCTCTTCTCTGAAGTTCTCCTTCATATGATATTCATCATAGTGTCTCCAGCTGATGGCAAGGGAACAAATCTGCATTCAGGGTATCCAAATTCTAACAGCTCTGAGGCTGTTCCTGCTGCTTCACCAGTAAGGTGCTATCTTCTTTCAAGTCTGTCTGACTTGTGTCCACAATCCTGTCATTCCCCTCCCCCCACTCCCATCCACCAATGGAAAATTGGCCTACCTGAATTCTTCCCCAAATGCTTATGATCTGCTGTCCATCCCAAAGCTTCTCCCCCTTTCCCAGATTGTACCATGCATTCAAGGAATGAGATATTTTGGATATTCCCAATAACCCTGTGAAGTAGGCATGTCAGCCCTGTCACTTCTACCCATGTAGCCTTGGGCAAGTCATTTAATCTCTATGGACCTCAGTTTCTTCATCTGTAAAATGAGGGGGTTTGATTATCTGGCCTCTGAAGTCCCTTCAGTTTCTAAGTCTATGATCTTATGATGCTCTCTCTCTCTTTTTTTAAACTGATGAGAATCATATTGGTCAAGTGACCTGATCAGTCATTCAACTAGTTAATGACTGAGTCACAAATAGAATTCCATGTTCTTTGACTAACAGCCCAGTGATCATTCTATTTTACTAAGCTTTATCCAAATCCCCTTTGATTCTTAAAACTACTTTGCTGCAGAATTGTCATTGGCACTGAAAGGGCTATTTTAGCTTGTGCAGAGGGAATTGGGGAGAAGCCACATGACTCCTTCTCTCTCTCTCTCTCTCTCTCTCTCTCTCTCTCTCTCTCTCTCTCTCTCTCTCTCTCTCTCTCTCTCAAGTAATTTGAAGATACCAACTTGGCAAGTCTAGTGGCCAAGTTTCTTTTGTGTCGAGCAACCCTCTCCCTTACAAAAGATTTGCAATTTAAAAAAATCGGACACTATTCCAGCTTTTTATTTCCCTTTTCTCCCATGTCTCATGTTACCTGAATGAGGGGGCTCTCTGCTGATTGAATCTTCTATGTTCAGCTGTTTCAACTGACAGCTTGTCTTTCTTCCCATGCCATGAGAGAGCTTTCAGGAGCCTGGACTCAGGGCCTCTTCCCTGGCAACACAGGAGACAATGCTTCTGCTTCTGCTCAGATAGACACCCAAGGTATAGGATTGCTCTGTGTTTGACCTCAGAAAACTCAGTTTCACAGATTTGTGCTTCTCTCTCCCTCCACAAACCTCTCTCACTTGTGTACTCTATGCAAGTTGAAATATAGCTGTGTGATCTATTATCAAAAGAGGGGGAGAGGGTTGCAAGGCTTCCTTTCTTCTCAGGAAGTCGGAGAAAAAGATGAAAGCAAATGAAGAAGAAGTAGATGGCAGTGGCAGAGTCCTCTTTTACCTTCTACAGGCTAATATTTTTATTCCTCTCCAAAACAATGGAGAAATATCTTTTTTCTTCCATTCATTGGTAGGTTCTCCCCTTCCACTGGGATCTGGAGATGACCCTTTGCTAGCAAAGCCCAATCTCTAGTAGGTTCTATAGGCTTAGAGAGCAAAATTTTGAGCAGGGCCCTATTTCTTTTTCAATAACTGGCCCACCTAAATTTCAAAGTGCCTTAGCCCCAGGGTGATTTTTTTATTGGTCAGAGCAACTGGGGAAAAAGAAGTCCTACTAAGTCAAAAGGGTGTTGTGATTTATATCAGTTGAGGACATGCCCACGTTTGCTGAAATAATAATATTAACCCCTATTTATTTAGTGCTTTAAAGTTTATAAATGCTTTACATACTTTATCTTGTATGATCCTGAAAACAGTGGTGTGAGGTTGTTGCCAATATCATTGGTGCCAATATTATTCCCATTTTAAAGAAGGAGAAATTAAGTCTGAGAGATATTAAGGTATTTGCTCAAGATCACAGAGGTAGTAAATGTCTAAAGCAGGATTCAGTCTCAGGTCTTCCTAACACCAAGTCCAGTTCTCTAAGCACATTATACTGTTCCAATCCCAGAATCACAGTGAAAGAAATCACATAGGACAGTCTATACCTAAATGAAGGTATTAAGAGACCTTCCCTCTGGGGCTCCAACCTATTTCTATAGGCTCATAACGCATTATTTTCTCTTATGCACTTTATGGTCCTGAAAAATTGGCCAACTTGCTCTTCCATATACATGATGCACCATTTTCTATCTCCATGACTTCACATGGTTTTTCTCCCATGCTTAGAATGCTCTTTTTCCTCACTTCTGCTTCTTACAATGGGTGGATCTCTTCAAGGCTCAGCTCCATTACCCCCTCATGCAAGAAACCTCTCCTGTTTCACCTCATTAGTGTTTCCCTTGAACTTGTCTGGTATTTGCTTTGTATGTTTGTTGCACAGGCTTATCTGTGTACATGCTGTACCTCCCTCCCAAGTTCCCTTCTTTACCCAATAGAATATAAGTTTATTGAATGTAGGGACAGTTTTATTTTTGACTCTGTTTCCCAATCACCTCATAGCATGACCTATTCCTAATGTATTCTTTTTTTTTTTTTTTTTTTTTTTTTAGTGAGGCAATTGGGGTTAAGCGACTTGCCCAGGGTCACACAGCTAGTAAGTGTTAGTGTCTGAGGCTGGATTTGAACTCAGGTACTCCTGACTCCAGGGCCAGTGCTCTACCCACTGTGCCACCTAGCTGCCCCCCTAATGTATTCTTAATGAATGTTTATTGAATAGAACAAAAAAGAAATTCTCTCCATAATACCTGAAACACATTCCATCAGCCTTTGCTTGAGATCACCATTGTGGCTGAACCCACTATCCCCAGAGTTAGCCCATTTCACTTTTAGATAGCATTCATTCCTTACTTTTAGCCTGTTTGGCTTCTCTCCCCCTACCCCCCCCCCCCATTGTCCCAATTTCCACTTAGTTCTGACCATCAGGATTAAATAAGTCTAAATTCTCTTTCCATGGCTACTCTTCAAATAGTTGAAGTGTGTTCTTTTCCAGATTAAATACCTTCACTTCCTTTAAGTGATCCACACATGGCATGTTCTTTTTGACTTATGATCTCACTGCATCTCATTTTCTGGGCTTTTGATATTCAACAGCTGCCTTCAAACCATGAAGAAAGCTCCACTCTCAAGTCCTTTTCTCCCTTACTTTGATTACTGTTTCAAGAAGGGCTTCAACATGCAACAGCTTATGCAAAGGCATAGAGACGAAGATGAAATGTCATGTACATGAAAATTGGCCAAATTTTCTAGAACACAGCATGCCTGTAAAAAGAGCAATTCACAACATACCTAAACTGTCAGGCAAGGACTAGTTTATAAAGGACTACAAATGCCAAATACATAAGTTTATATTTCATCCTAGAGGGAAGAGGAAGCCATTTTTTGAGCAGGAGATGGACATGATCAGAACTGTGCTTTAGGAATATCAATTTGACAGCTAAGTAGAGGATGGATTGAAGAGGATTGGATGCAGGGAACATAGTTAGGGAACTGTTGTCATAGTTCAGGGGAAAAGGGATGAAAGCTTGGACTATAGTGTTGGCCAAAAAATGGGGAAGAGGAGATGGGTGTATGTTGTGGAGTTAGAATCAATACAATTCAGCAACGGAATGGATATGGAAATGTGCAGGTATGAGAGATGGCAGGAGAGATGATCTGAAGTTGTAAACCTGAAAGATTCCAAAGAGTGTGAGTCCTTAACAGAAACAGGGATATTATTCTTTAAACTATTATTTTATTTTTCACAATTACATGTAAATGCAATTTTAATATGCATTTTTAAAAGTTATGAGTTCCAAATTCTCTCCCTCCTTCCCTTCCTTTCCTCTCCCAGAGATGGAAAAAAATTTGATACAGGTTATACATGTGTGATTCTGAAAAATATATTTCCATTTTCATGTGAAAGAAAACACAGATAAAAAAAGAAAAAAAAAACTAAAAAAAATCCCCCCAAATTTAAAAGTAGTATGCTTTGATCTGCATTTAGACTGAATCAATTCTTTCTCTGGAGGTGGATAGCATTTTTCATCTCAAGTCCTTTGGGATTATCTTGCACCATTGTATTACTAAGAAGAGCTAAGGCATTCACAATTGATCAATGTACACTATTACTGTTACTGTGTATGATGTTCTGGTTATGTTCACTTCAGTTTGCATCAGTTTGTGTGAATGTCCAGGAGGAGGGGGTGGTCATTGGTGTCAAATGCTATAGTGAGGTCAAGAAAGAAGAGGACTGAAAAAAGGATTTAGCAATTAAGAATCACTGATAATCTTTTAGAGAGCTTTTTCAATTGATTGATGAGTCTGAGAGCTAAATTGAAATAGGCTGAGGAGTGAAATGGAAGAGTGGACACAGTATTTCCTATGAGTTTTCCCATGGAACAAAAGATAAAAAGGAAGATAGCTTGAAGGATAGTAGAATCTAGAAAGGGTTTTTGCTTTTGTTTTTAAAGAATGGGGAGATCTGAGAATACTTGTATTTGGCTTAGAAGTAATCAGTCAATGGTGAGAAAATGAAAAAATAGAGAGGAAGTTATTGTAATATCAGTCTACTGAAGGAGAAAAGATGGAATGAGATCAAGGGCACAAACTGAAGGACTGGCTTTGACTACCTTTTCATTAGAGATTAGAGCTAAGGAGAGCATAGATAATGTTAAGTAGCTTTGAGAACAGGAGAGAAGAGGGAGTTCATGGCAGATGGTCTTTATTTTCTCAATTAGCATCATGCAGTATCTTCTTGTGAAAGGATGGAAGAGGGTAATATGAAAACTTAAAGAAAGAAGAAACAGTTTGTAACTCCTTATGGAGGGCACAATAGAGAGTCGGTTTGGAAAGTCTAAGATTAGGCCCAGTTGACATTAGATAAGGTAAACTTGTAGTCAAACCAGTTAACATGACCATGTGACTTTCCCCAACACTCCTGTACACTATGTCTTAATAAATTTAGCCAAGATTGCATCAGTTTTTTAACTGGGATCACATTGAGCCTTTTCAGACAAACTGATGCCTATTTATGCCTCCTCTATGTTACATAAGAGTAATAGCTCTTTTAAAAAAAATCAGTTTACTTTAGCATGACTTGTTCTCAGTGAAACCATATTAGCTCTTTGTGTTTACTGCTTCTTTTTCCAGATTTTCCCTGGTCATCTCTTTAGAAATGCATTCTAGAATTTTGCCAGGAACTAAATTCAAGCTCCTAACCTTTACAGATGGTAAATGCTTTCTCTTGCCTTTTTTGAAAAGTAGAGTGACATTTGCATTTCTATAATGTCATGGTCCTTCTCCCAGGCTCCACAATCTCCAGATTCACTGACCATGGCTCAACAATTACATCTTCCAATTCTTTTTGTATCTTGGTTTGTAGTTCATCTGCACCTGATACCTTGAATTTAGCAAGGACAGATAGTTACTTTTGTAAAACTATAAATTCAATTTTATTTTATTTTCCATTCCAAATTTTCTCCCACTCTGTCTCCCATCAATTGAAAAGGCAAGGAAAATAAAATCCATTACAAATATGTAGAAATATGCAAAAGAAATTTATTTCTTAGACAAACAAATAGAAGAAAATATACTTCAGTCTATTCTGGAGGTGGAAGGCATGTTTCATCATGACTTTTGTGGAATCATGGTTGGTTATTGTATATAAGTATATATATAAGTCTTTCACAATTGATTATCTTTATAATATTCATGCTACTGTGTAAATTGTTCTTTGTTTCCACTCATTTTAGTTTGTATCAGTTCATACAAGTCTTGCCAGGTTTTTCTGAAATCATCTTCTTCATCATTTCTTCTTTTTTTAATTTAGTATTTTATTTTTACCCAATTATCTGTAAAAACAATTTTTTAACATCCATCTTTAAAACTTGAAGTTTTAAATTCTCTCCCTTCCTTCCTCTGCCCCCTTCCCCCTTTGAGAAGGTAAACAATTTGATATAGGTTATATATGTGTATGTAGCCAGCTACTTTCATACTTACACTCATTTTTTATTCCCATAGAGCCATTTTTGCTCCATCCATTCCAGGCTAAAGATACTTTCTTTGGCAGAGAAAATGAGAGCAAACCAATAGTTGAATAGGTTTGTCCATTCTCCCTCATCCCTGATGGCATCAAATAAGATAATACTTGTAAATTGTTTAGGACAGTGCCTGGCACATAGTAAGTGTTTATTAAATGCTTATTCCCCTCTTTCTATTTTCTTCAACACAGCTAAAATGATCCCTTTTTTGTTAGCCTTACCTTGCCTTACCAGCTTCAGCACATTCTGGGCTTTAGTGTTCTAAAATACTATTGTTACATGACCGTAACATATTTTTATGTCTATACCCTATGGCCTACTCTTACCTCCATCTTCTGTACATTGGATTAGGAGATAGGGATCGGACCTGTGATTTCATTCATATAGGAAATCACTGAATGAGGAACCTTCCTTTACCACTTCATGTTACCACTTATCCACAATTTATAGTTTTAATGATTAAGGATAAGTGACACAAAGCCCAAGAAATCTATACTAAAATGCACAGCATATAGGTAAAAAGCATGTTGAAATAAAGATTTTAAGGAACAAAAGGCAACTATTCACAGTAGTCATTGAAATTTGCTGGCATTAGAGCCATGGATGAAATACAACTCTCAGAAAGTCTACCTTATCTTAAAAGAATAGAGTAGATAAAAGATCAGGGATTCAGAGTAGCATTACATTTGAAGAAGATACACTCATATAAGAAAACCCAAGAAAGAGTGGAGAAGTTTGAGTCTGACAGAGAATATTTAGGTAAAGATATTGTCAGAAGTGATATTTCAATCAGGACAGAAAGAGGAAGTAAGCAAGGAGTTTAGGAAAGCCATCTCAAGCCTGGCTCAGCAGGAAGATATAGCAGTGATGGGTTATTTAATTTACCTGGAGACCTGCCAGAGCTCTCTTTCTGCCCAAAGAAGAGTAGCTAACAATCTCTAAACTTGTCCTAATAATAACTTCATCCTTCAAAAGATAGAAAGAACATTCTTCTGGATCTGATTCCTAACAAAGAGGAACAGTTTGCTGGTGTGAAAATGATGAGAACACCATGGCATAAAGGATGATTCAATCAGATTTGTGGCAGAGGAAAGGAAATTTGGACATTGTATGACAAGCACCTTAGATTTTAAGAAAGCAGATTTCAGGAGGTTCAGAGAAAAGATAACATTGACATAATGACAAAAAAATCTACAGGTGAAACTCTCAAGAATAAAATTCTAAGGACACAAAGGAAGAGAATTCTAATGATAAGTAAAGGAGTGAGTTATCTCAGGACACCAGTGAAGATGCATGATTCTCTTTCCTTCTTTGTGATTCATTAACAAACTTAGATTTTTTTAAAAAGCTATATTGAGGAGAGGCAGGGTGGCATATTAGATAAAAAAAATCATCTAGCATTAGGGGTAATATTTTCTCCCCCTTACTGATACTCTTATATTTTCTTTCTCTTTCTAGCAAGCATTTCTAGAACTCTAACGAATAAAAGTCAGCAGAGGAGGCACACTTGCTTTACCTCTGTATTTGTTGGAAAAGTTTTTAGTGTTTCCAATTGCATATATCTCTAGCTTTTTGTTTTAGATATAAGCTTTTATTTTATATTAATGATTAACATTTTTTGCTTTGTGATTTTAGGAGTGTTAGTAAAAAACTATGTTGTATTATATCAAAGTTGTTCACAAAATATATAGTCATGTAATTTTAGTTGTTTTTTTAAAAAATATGATTATGACCATTGCTTTTACAGTGTTAAATAATACTTGTATCCCCAATGTTGATCTGGTTTGACCATAGTAGAAAATATATATCTATATAGATATCTATATCTATGTATCTATTTGGAGAGAAAGAGAGCGGGAGGGGGAGACACACACAGAGGGGGGAGGGGGGAGGAAGGGAGACACAGAGAGAGAGAGAGAGAGAGAGAGAGAGAGAGAGAGAGAGAGAGAGAGAGAGAGAGAGAGTGAGTCTTTTTGGCTAGTATTTCATGGGAACTTTTTACATTAATATCTATTTAATGACAGATTCATGGTTCATTTTCTTTACTTTATAGCTCCCTATTTAGATAGTAGAATCATATTTGCTCCTTAAAGGAGTTAGAATGTTTCCTGTCTCAATTGTTGAAAACAATTTATGTAGTTTAGCTATTAAATGGTTTTTAAGCATTTGAAATAATTCATCTGTGAATCCATTTGGGTCAGAATATTTTTCTTTGCTGTTTTTTTTAAACAAACTGTTAAATTTCATTTTCTAAGATGGATTCTAGGCAAATACAATAATACCAGCCCTTGTTAGATATACTCCATCTTTGGTCGGGCATGTGTAATTATAACGACTCAGAAATTTAATTCCATTCTCTGACACCTTCTTAACCTGCTTTTTATACCTTTCTATTCCAAAACTCTGCTCTTTTATAAGTAGAAGTGATGAAAACACCAGTTGGGTGCTTAAGGTCTTTCCTTTCTTTTCCAAGACTTTGTAATCCTTAAGAATAGTTCTAGGGGCAGCTAGGTGGTGCAGTGGATAGAGCACCAACCCTGGATTCAGAAGGATCTGAGTTCAAATTTGGCCTCAGATACTTGACACTTACTAGCTGTGTGACCCTGGGCAAGTCACTTAACCCCAATTATCTCATCTCCCACCCCAAAAAAAGAATAGATCTAGATTGTTTTGGCTAATATTATTGGTGCCCATGTTCATCCCCAGAAGTAGGCAGTAAGTCATTAAGTTTGACAATATAGACCCTCTGAACTCTTACCTGAGCCACTGTGAAGACCTCCTATTTTGTCTCTGCTTCAATTCTATCAGCATCCCAATTCATTTTCTACTGAGTCACAAAAATAGTTTTCCTGAAGTTCAGGTCTGACCATGTCATTTAATAAATTTCAGGGGGCAGCTAGGTGGCACAGTGGATAAAACACCGGCCCTGGATTCAGGAGTACCTGAGTTCAAATCCGGCCTCAGACACTTGACACATACTAGCTGTGTGACCCTGGGCAAGTCACTTAATCCTCATTGCCCCACCAAAAAAAAATAAATTTCAGCATTATCTTTTAGGAGAAAAATTAAATTTAAACTCCCTTATCTTGCATTTAAAGCATGTTTCAGTCTTGCCTCTTCCTACCTTTCCAGTATTATTTATTCAATATTCCCTTGTGTGTTTTCTCTCCATACCAGGCCAGCTTTCTCTTCCTCACTTAACTTCCCTTTCATCTCTGTGGGCAGCTAGGTGTCACAATGGATAGGGTACTGGACCAGCAGTCAGGAAGAATCACTTTCCAGAGTTCAAATCCAGCCTCCAACTTTTACTAGCTCTTTGACCCTAGGCAAGTCACCTAAACCTGTTTGCCTCAGTTTCCTTATCTGTAAAATGTTCTAAAGAAGAAAATGCAAACCACTTCAATATCTTTGTCAAGAAAACTCCAAATGGGGTCATGAAGAGTTGGATACAATGGGGAAATGACTCATCAACTCATCTCTGTGCCTTTGCATTGGCTGTCCCTCATGCCTGGAATGCAATCCTTCTTCATCTGCTATAATCCCTGGTGTCCTTCAAAATTCAACTTCAGGGTCACCTTATATATGAAGTCTTTCCTGACCCACCCAGCTACAGATGCCGTTCCTCTTAAAACTATCTTCTTTTCATTTTCTATATGTTATGTACATGCTTAACTGTCTGCATGCTGTCTTCCTTCATGGAAATGTAAGCTCCTTGAGGGCAGGGACTTTTTTCACTTTTGTCTTTGCATCACAGTGTCTAATAATGATTGGAACACAGTAAGTGCTTAATAACTGCTGGTTTATTAATCTATTGATTAATATCCTGGGAAGACAGAAGGCTTCTCTGTTACTGTTGTCAGGGCTGCAGCTTTTTTTTACCTCCCTCATGAGGGAGTTAATTACCAATGACTACTACTAATCTCTTCTTCCTCTCTTACTGGATGATGTTTCCTTGATGGCTTCTATGGTTCCATTTAATCTTTCCTTGTTAACAAAAAAGTAACTGTTTTCATCCAGCAACTGAGGGATACACTGGCATTTTTCTATGTGAACTTGAAGATTAGATCAAAGCTGTGACCAGCTCTGCTTTGTCTATAGGAGGGATGGAATAAGAAGAGAAGAACTGGGGATATTTATACATGGTGGCTCTCAGAGTCTAAGGGAAGAAATTCAGCAGTGGGATGTGTTATAGAGTAATCTAGGATGTACTAAAGGGTCAAGATTGTCTTTTCCAGTACATTGGAAGGATCCCCAGCATCCTGAGGGCACTCATCCATGGAGGAGATATATAAAGGATATATAAGTGTAATACTTTGCATTGGGGGAAAAAGTTCCAAATTCAAGGTGTTTGAGCTGATGCCAGGTTGTGTGGCATTTATATGAAGGTGTTTGCTGGATACTGATTGACTAATTTCTCCCATAATCTGGGAATTTAATTTAACATAATGTCAGTGCAGCCATTCTCTGGGTCTAGGACAATTACTGATGACAGCCCATTTCTGGTGCTAATGGAACAAATAATGATTCTGTAAATTTTTAGAGCAGATGGACAGTTATTTCTGGTTATATAAAGTAGATGCTTAAGAGTGAAATCATTTTGTCTTAACTGGGGGAATTTTGCATATGACATAATGAAATTCAGCCTTTCAGAGGACAGTAGTTAGCTTGTCACTGACTAGGCAGTTCAGCATTGCACCAAATTATGATTTCTTTTGGTTTTGCTCCATGATAAATATCTTATCAATCAAAGGGATGCCTAGGGATTTCATCAATGGTTAGGAGGAATCACCAAAGCAGGAAAGCCTCAAGTAAAGATGGACATGGTCAAGGTTGTTTGCCCTTTCTTGCTTCATTCTTCTCCCTAGTGCCTGGACAGCCCTCTTACCAACCCCCGCCCCCCCCCCCTCCACTATTCTCCACCATCATCAGCCATACAAACAGAACCACCCATCACTTTTGGACTTTTTCTTGTTGATTTCTAAAGTGATAATCTGACAAACTAACTCATGCTACTAATTAATGGGGGCTAAAACTCAACCTCTAATCTTCTCTGGCCTTCTAAATATAATATTCCCATCTTGATGCCTCTAAGGTGGAAATATATCTGACTGTAAGAAGAAAGGATAGCATTTCAGTAGCCCATTGGAGGAGAGAGTTTCAGAGAGGACACCTTCTAGTGTCCCTTGGATAATATCTTATAGCTTGGCATTTATACTGCTTATGTGATCGTTTTGTGAATTCCCTAATTCCTAAATTATAGAATATTTGAGCTATAAGGAATCTTAGAAACCTATTGTACAACTCTTTATTTTATAGATAAGGAGAGTGAGGCCTAGAAAAGTTAATCAACTTGCCCATGATCATAGACTTCATGGAAGAGCTAGGAGTAAAACCGTGTCTTCTGTCTCCTATTCCAGAGCTCTTTACATTCAGTACTGTCTTTCTAGATCCATATGATTATGTTAACATGAAGCCAGTACTAGAGAATTTATTCAGAGTATTTAAGCAAAGAATATAGGGGAAAATTCAATTCAGCTGCATGTAACATGAACTGAATACCTACTATGTGCAAGGCATTGTGAAGGAAATGCTTGTGCTTGCAATTTCTGCCCTCATGGAATTAACAGTCTAGTAATGGGTAGGTTCAAATACATACAAAACACTGTAACATATAAGAATGTAAAACTACACTGAGAAAGGTAGAAAGCTCATAAGATGAGAGATCATTTGTGCCTATTGGGGATTGGGGATTGGGGGAAGACTTCATGGAGGAAGTTGCACTTATTTAAATTAGGCCTTGAAGGTTGGGTGCAAATTCAGTAGACCTATCTGAGGGGAAAGAAAGGGACAGAAGGAAGGACATATACCCCAAGTATAGGGAACAATGAGAACAAAATCTTGGAAGGGAGAAAACCATATGAATGTTCAGAGAAGAACAAGTCTTATTTGACTAGAGTATACTATGTGTAGGGCAGATAGGTGGTCCAGTGTATAGAATGCCAAGCCTGGAGTCAGGAAGACATCATCCTGAGTTCAAATCTGGCCTCAGACACTTACTAGCTATGTGATCCTAGGCAAGTCACTAAACCCTGTTAGCCTCAGTTTCCTCATCTATAAAATGGGCTAGAGAAGAAAATGACAAACCACTCCAATATCTTTGCCAGGAAAAACTCAAATGTGATCACAAAAATCAGACATGACAAGAAAATAACTCGACAGATATACTATGCATACAGAGGGATAGGGACAGGACCAGTGATGTCATTAGTTTAGGGAATTCCCTGGAGAGGAAAATCCCTCCACCAATGCAGTTTTACCCCTTCTCTACAGTTTATAGTACTGGAGAGCTAGCCAGAACATTGAAAAGTTAAGTGATTTGCTTGGTCACACAGGCAGCATATGTCTGGGGTATAGGACTCCAACTCAATTTCTACCAACTCCAGTTCTCTAGTTATTACACTTTGCTGCGAGAAATGATTCTGGAAAGACAAGTTAGGGCCCAAATGTGGGTGACCTTTAGTGCTAGGCTAAGGAGTTGGTGTGTTCTAATGTGAATAATAGAGTTAAGGAAAGTTTTTGAGCAGGGAAATCATGAGGTTAATTCTGTGTGAGAGAAAGATTATGTGGGAAACTATGTGAGAGATGTATTGGAGAGCAGTGCTAATAGAACTAGGGGCTCTCATTCAGAGGATACTACAATGGTCCATTTGGGTATTGATGAGAACCTGAGCAAAAATGGTGATAGGGGCATACCCAAGAAGAGAGAGATATGAGAAGCATGCTCAAATGATAATGTTCAATAGGAAAGTCACTTCAGAGGTAAAAAGAGCCAGAAACAGAGATGAAATAACTTTAAGAGCAGAGGATCTTGACTGATTTCATTCAGATATGCTTGGTGACTTCGCTCAGGGATAATGGTGAGGCCTTCTGAATCTAATAGAGGAATTATATGTTTTCCACATCCTTAGCTTTAAAGATGGGTCTGGTTATATGGTGGTTGTGTCACTGAATATAAACTTCTGAATACTGAACACTGCAATCTCCTTACGTTCTGAGAGAACTCAAAGAAAAATGAGTGCTTCAAAAGGGTCCCTTTGTAAAGGGGGCTGCATTAAGTCTTTATTGTCCATGTGAAGAGGAGACTTTTCTTTTTAAAAAAAGGAAGGAAGGAAGGAAGAAAAAAAATTTCCTCCTTTCCCAGGAAGGCTCATCTACAGAAATTGAATGGACTTCAGTGACCATAATATCATATGCTATGGACTTAGAACTGGAAGGGATCTTAGAGGTCCTCATTTTGCAGATATGGAAAATAAGTCACAGAGAAGGACTTGCCCAGGGTCACAGAACTGGTATGTATCTCATACAGTATTTGAATTCCATTATCTAATCTTGCCCTTTGATTTTGAGGCAAGAAAACAGAAAATGGAAACATCATAGAATCAAAAAGCAAGAGCTGAAAGGGACCTCATGGATGCAATGTGACCTTTCCAAGCTTACCACCCTAATATGGGCTAGGGCTAGGGATTGAACTAGGGCCTTCAGATTCCTCACCCCCAACATTCTTTCCCTGCCACCTTTGTGGGTGATTCTAAATTGGCCAACTGAAGTATATCTGTCAAGTCATCAAGTGTTCATTAAATACCTACTATGTGCCAGGCACTGTGATAATAATCTCTGGCGATACAAAGAAAAGCAATTAAAAAAATAGTCCCTGCTCTCAGTGAGCTCACAGTCTACTGAGGGAAACCTATAGTTAATATTGTGTTTTCTATGTGGGTATGAGGGATTTCATTTTAAAGGCAAATACCCTGGGAGGCACTATATCTTTCTGAGACTTTCCAAATTGTATTTCGACCCCCGAGGTCCCTTTGAATTCTAAATCTAGGATCCAATGATCCTACTGTAGATTCTCTAGTTGAGACAATGCCCTGATTGATATATGACAGCAATTTTATGAAGGTCCACCAGCTGCTTGTTTTGCTCTCTCTTTCACTAGGGTATCCTGCTGATATGTGTCCTAGTGTGGGAAGTCTCTGATCAGAATCTCTTGAAAGCAGGTGCATGGATTCACTTTATTTCCCTGCATTTCATATCCAGCTGGCCTCAGATGCTGGCACTTTTTGGATGGGTTGTGTCATCTGTTCAGCCAGGTAAACTTTTTTTCTCAGGTGCTGTTAGTCATATGGAAATGTGTTTGGATTCAAGAGAACCTATGTCTAGGTACAGAACTAATGGTTGCTCAACTTGCTGAGAGGCCGGTACCTTGTTGTAGTGGTCAAAATGCTTTCCATCATCCCTCTCTGGGAGTGGGATGATCCCAATCTTGCATGCTTGAGTGTAAAATGCCAGGTAGCTGCTGGCCTACTAGCTGTATTTCTCATGTCTCTCTGAATTTCAGAGCAAGCCTAAAAAGTGGCTTTGTTTGCTCTTGATCCAACCCACCCTGGGCTAGCCACCTTTCAACTTGACCACTTCTTAGGTTAGCCTGTGAACCAAGCTCTGAAGGAACTTAGCCACCCTAATTCATTCTTGAGGTCTTTGTTTTACCTACATAGAGAAGACACATGCTGGACTGTCTCAAGTATGGTGGATTCCTTATTTCCTATGATGTTCTTTATACTAGATAGAGTTGGAAGCAGGTTTGAAGCTTACAGAAAAATTTTTATTTTGTGGTATAGTGACATGTAGCTCATCAGAAAGGCTTGGCTTTTCTTTTTGGCTGGTTGTGGCGTATAATATAGGCTGTCCCAAAGGTCTTAGTGCAGTTTTCATCTTTAACAGTTAATAATTGTACTTGTTGTTTGTTCTTCATTCTTGAAGAGGACCGTGGCATCAGGAGGTGATGTCATATCTTGCACTGAATTGGATTTAAGTGAGAGTGTGCAAGGTCACCAACCTCACTCCTTCAGAGCCATCTGGGTCCAGAGACAACTGGAGATGGCTCCGGGTGTTTGAGGAAATTGGGGTTAAGTGACTTTCCCAGGGTCACACAGCTAGTAAGTGTCAAGTGTCTGAGGTCAGGTTTGAACTCAGTTCCTCCTGACCCCAAGGCCAGTCAGCGTTCTATCCACCATACCACCTTGCTGCCCCATAACTGTACTGACTTTTGGGACACTCTTTATTTTCCACCTGTTTTTCTAAACTTATAAATGTCAGTCTCTAAGATTAAAAATGAATAACAGAAAAAAAAAGATCATGAGAAACTAGTAGAGGTTCCCCCTTGATGCTTGTTTTGGCATGAGTAATCATCATGTGTCTTTATCAAATCATAGAACACAGAACATCAGAGGTAGTTCAGAACAGTGCCAGAAATAGAGCACAGAACATTGAAGTTGGAAGGGACCTTACATACAACATGTGACATGACATATGTACAAAAGTATCATTATACAAATGAAGAAACCGAGATTCTGATGAGTTAAATTACTTTCCCCAAGTCACATAGTACTTTTTTGTTTTTTGGGCTTTTTTTTTAATTTTATGGAGATTTTTTTGCTGACATATCACCTTCCTTCCCTAATATATATCTCTTCCCCTTAACAGACCCATTTCTTGCCCAATAAATGAAAAAAGGAAGGAAAAGAAAGCACACACACACACACATACACATTTAGTAAAATCAGCCAATGCATAAACCTTTTCTGACAGTATATACATCATTCTTGGTGTTCTGAAAGTCTTAGTACAAGTTTAAGCTATTAAAGTTTAAAATTGCATTAAGATTGTGGGGACATTCTTGTGTAAGAATCCACAACCAGACAAAGAAAAGCCAAGGCTTCCTGATGAGTGAGCCACATCCCATTATACAACAAAATAAAAATTTGACTGTAAGCTTCAAATGTGGTTCAAACTCTATCCCATGGACCTAAACCATATCATAGTATTCCGTACCCATATCTATCCACTTCTGCAAAGAAGGGAAGGAGGGCATTTTTTCAGCTCTCTTTGAGATCAGTCTGGGTCGTTACCTTTTGTTCAGTTTACCTTTTGTTGTTGTTCTTGTCATTTAGATTGCTGGAGATAGTTATACAACTCTTTCTAATGATCATTGTTTCTTTACACCAGTTACTGGTGCATATTCATCATCGACAACAACAACAAACAACATAGGCCTCTTCTTTGGTCTTCAGTGTTTGGTGCTCATGTTTGCTTTGATGTTGTTTGGCGTACCAACGGACTCTCCAAGTCAATCTTGAGCTCCCAGTTTGGCTCTGAGACTGCCTTGGGTATCTATATATTCCATAGGCTACCTCAATGCTTTTCGTCTTATTCAATGATGATGGCAAAACGAAATGATCCAGAAAAACACCCCCTTCCTAAACAATCCACTTCCCCCCATTTCCCCAGACATCTGGGCCATTGGAAGATCAGCTGCTGAGTTAGGAAGGGGATGGAATAGCAGCTTCTGTATAACTCCAACCATCTTAGCCACCCGAGGGAGAGGGCAGCCCTTGTCAGGGTTGCAGGTCACATACCTGAGGCTCAGCAGGTCTTTTCAATATCTGGGATTAAATGAACTGTGAAATATTCATTTTATTAGAAGAGCCTGGGTTTACTTCTAAGTCTCCTAAATTGCTTCTGCTCAAGGCAGCTGAAACTAAGCAGAGTGTGGAAAGCACAGTATTCAGAGACCAAATAAGCAGCCTGAAGAATGCCCAGGCCTCATTACTTTGTGAACACTTACCAGGGTCCCTTCTCCTGCCCAAGATGTGCAAGTCTGATTATTACTAAAGCAAAGTGCAATTGGTGCACAGGTTGGGAGGTATCTGAATTGGGCTGGTTGGATGGAGTGCTTTACAAAAGATACATAGAACTCAATAAATCCTTGTAGCAAAAAGAGTTGCCCACAGCTAATGGGATTGGAGTCAAGCATACAGGCTGGAGACAGTGCAGGATGGTTGGGAATATTAGATGACATGCGCTACAGCATCATCTAATCTAGCCCTCTTGTTTTTATAGATGAGGAAACTGAGGCCCAAGGGGGTTAAATAACATCCCAAGGCTATATAAGCAATAAGTAGCAGAATTTTAATTCAAATCCATGTTCTCTGACTCCAAACATAGCACACTTTCCAACATAGTAATAGGAACTTGAGTATCCTTGAGTAAAATGATTGAAAACATTCATGTTTGTACAGTTGTGATGATAGTATTCTTCAGTGTTTTCTATTGTCTTCATTACTTTAAGTGAATCTAGTTACCTTCTGCTAGGGGAAGCATAGAATACCCGAATTTCACACAGGAAACCTCTCCAGTGTAGGGAAAAGCAATGCTCAAACCACATGCATGGGTGTATTTGCGTGTATTGTTCAAAGGTCCTGACTGTCTCAGTTTTGAGAACTTTGAGTCTTTTTTTCTGGCAGAATTTTTAGTAGGCATTTATAGAGATCCTTTTGCTGATACATCACCTTCATTCCCTAATACATCTCTTCCCCTTTGGATACCCATTTCGTGCCCAATAAATGAAAAAAGGAAGGAAAGAATGAAGGAAAGGAAAACATGCACACATACAAATTTAGCAAAATCAGCCAATGCATAAACCTTTTCTGATAGTATAAATAATTGACCAAAGGAAATTTTAAAGAGGGTTGATTTGTGTTAGCTTCTCTCTTCTCCCCTCCATTTATTGCCAAATGGGGCAGCTAGGTGGCACAGTAGATAGAGCACTGGCCCGGGAGTCAGGAGAAACTGAATTCATAACCGGCCTCAGACACTTGACACTACTTGCTCTGTGACCCTGGACAAGTCATTTAACCCCAATTGTCTCAAACATTTGGGGCCATCTCAAGTCATCTTGATGTATATCTTGCCACTGGACCCAGATGGCTCTGGAGGAGAGAATGAGGCCGGTGACTTTGTACAGCCTTCTCTCACTTAAATTCAATTCACTGCAAGTCATAGCATCACCTCCCAATGTCATGCTCCTCTTCAAGAATGAAGGACAAACAACAACAACAACAGTATTACCCAATATGTAAGCTGAAGGCTATGGAGGAAATGGCTTGGGAATAGAGAATTAGATGATATCAGTTATGCCCATCCATGTAGCCACAAACAGTGAAAAGAAGTCAGAAGGTGTTCCCTTACTCTATCTCAATAGTTTCATAGGCTTTTCTCTTTGCAAAATCTGGAAATTTTTCTTTGTTAAATATGGGGTATATGTGAAACAAGATGATTCTGGATCACTACTAACTCTGCCTCCACATTTTGTAACTAGAATAGGACCTTATATTAATTAATGCTTGTGTCTCTTTAAAGTAATCTAGAGTTTGGTCCTCTTTGAAAAGAAACCACATTTCTGTTCAACATGTTCCCTTGGGGCCTGTGGCTTTTTTGGAGAACAGAGAAAATACATTTTGTGGTAGACCATAAATGAAGTGTTTCCTTTGGTGGAGCTTGAATAGTATTGTGTAGAATCTTCACCACTTGGAACTAGTTTTCGATTCCTTTCAACTGGATTGGTTTTATGTGCCCAAATCTTTGAGTCACTTATCTGTCTCAATCATTTGCCCTCTCTAAGGGAATATAGCTGAAAGATAATACTGTGATTGGAGGTTGAGGATAATTTGGATTTTAGTGGTAGAATTTAGTAGAGATTTGTGCTGTCCTTGGAAGTAAGGTTGTGAGGTATCCATTTCTTAGGCACTGGAAAGAACAACTTCAGGTTGTGCAGTTTTATCTAAACTTAAATTTTGTAGAAGCTTCATTCAAGTAAGATTCCATGTTTCTAAGAAGAGAACATTGTAGAGTTTTGTATTTTGGGTGTCACAAGTGGTTTTAGAGGTCAATCGCTTCAGGAAATGTACAGTGTGGCAAAAGCACTGTATTTGGAGATGGGTATCCAAATGTTAGCTTTAACAATTTTTGCCCCTGAGACCTTGGACAACCTCTTTGTGTCTCAGTTTGTTCATCTTTAATGTGGGGCAGAGATTAGTTTAGACCATCCCTAAATTCCCTTCCAGGGCAGCTAGATGGTATAGTGGATAGAATGTTGGACCTGGAGTTAGGAAGATCAGAGTTCAAATCTGACCTCAGATACTTACTAGCTATGTCACCCGGGGCAAGTCACTTAACCTTGTTTGCCTCAGCTTCCTCATCTGTAAAATGATCTGGAGAAGGAAATTACAAAAAACTCCAGTATCTCTGGAATTGCCAAGCAAACCCCAAATGGGGTCATGAAGAGTCAGAGATGACTGAAACAACTCAACGACAACAAATTCCCTTCCAGCTCAAAATCTAGCATCCCACAATCCTATGCATTCTCTCTCCAGTTTCCTTGGCAGATTCAACTCACTGTTCAAACCCATGCAATGAAAGGGAGCTCACCATCTAACAAAGTAGCCCGTTCCCTTTTTGAACAATTCTGGTTATTAGAAAGTTCTACATAGTGAGACAAGACTGCTCCCATTATTGCATGTTCTTGCTCTATATACCAGTCTACTTCCTCTTCTCTTTAGTATTTGAAGAATCTTGAAGAGTTTTTCTTCATGTGCATGTTGCCATCTCTCCCCAATATAGAATACAGCTCTTCTATGGCAAGTAGATGGTAAAGTTTCTGTGGTCCCCGGATTCATTATTCTGTAGACAAGCTGGTGATGAGCCTCTCTAAACTTAACGAAGCTAGGCATTGAACAATAGAATCAGGTTCATCCTCAGAACATTCCCAGCTTGACAGGGCTCTGCCAAAGCCAGCATCTGTGAAACATCCCTTCATGTATTTGAAGACAAGCATCATGTTGTTCCCCTTTCTCTGCCTCACCTTCTCCAAGTTAAATATCTTTGATTCTTTCAATGGATCCTTACTTATAGAATGGCATTTCTAGATGGCTCACCAATCTTGGTCCCCCTTTTCCAAATGGTTATGATTCCCAGAAGTTAGTATACAATTGTCAGTGGCTGAATATGTTAAATTCTTGATTAGGCTTCTCTTAACTGTGCTTCGTATTGCTGGAAATAAAAGGGAATCAGAATCACTCTATATACCCACTGCTGAATTTATCTTGGTTGTTTATCCATCTGGGTTCTTCACTGTTCTGAAACTCTCTGAAAGAAAAAAGGATTCTTTTGAGAAAGAACCGCATGTTGACAAGGAGGTATTTTTCTAAACCTGCAGGAGTTGGGTCAGCATATACCATGGACATAAATTGTTTTGAGAGTATTCAGTAAGGGAAAATAGGAACTTTGGTTGGAGAGAGGAACAAGGGAGGGAGATGAGAAATCGGGAAACTGGAAGTAGGAGGTTAGAATAATTGAAGCAAAAAATAATCAGATTACAATCGAGCTGTTTTAGGGGCCATTAAATTTTCCTCATATGCTTTCTTCAAACCTATGGCTACTCTACTCCCCTTACTTCTTTCCCTTTCTGGTTCAAAACCCCTTGAAGCAGCTTATTTTTTCCCCCTTCTTCCTTAAGCATATTTTCCTCTAGAATTAAATCTTTTATCTTAGCTACGGCTTGTATATCAGTAAATGTTTAGCAGTATGTTAACTGTTATCTTCTGTGTACAAAAGCAAGAGATAGTTTGTAATAATTAAATAACAGAGTGTCTCCGGTACACATCGAGACGGCTGATAGTGCTTTGCATCTACTGAGATAAAAGCTACACATACATTAATCCAAATCAAATTGTCTGATGATAACTTGAAAAACCTCTAGCAGTGTTTAATCTAATCCAGAAAATAAGTCAAAATCCTCTTTTTCCCCACCACAAGTGAGAATTATCCCTGGTATAGGAGCAGATGGAAGTAGAGAACAGTAAAATTCTGCTAACCCATTTTGGATCATGTGTGATGTGTTCATTAAGACATGATGGTGAGGGCATGTTTGCCAAAAAGACAACCTGCTCATTATCTCCTCTGACTGGCAAACTGGACCCCAAACAAGCAACTCTCTCATTACAAAGATTACTTTCTAATCCACTTGGGCAGATGATACAAGTAATGTATGATTAGGATACCTCCTGATTTTACAGGCCTTTGTGCTGAAATGGAGGTAAGGTTAGACTTATGTCCTAGTTAGGACAATCACTTCATCCTGATTATGATTGTCTAAATGGGGCCATTAAAACTGGTATTTCAAAAAAATCCAACATTAATATTTTTTAAAAATTAATATGCTAAAAATATAGGTATTTCCTTATGGAAAACAAAATCTACCTAAAAAATGAAACAGTTTAAAGGAAATAGCATTTAATCAGGGTATTAAGGAAATCTAGAACCTTCCCCTTCTTCCCGCCCCCCCCCATCAAATTATACTGCTCATAGAAAAATGGGCAGATGGAAGTAGAGCATGTCCCTAAAGTCCTAGTGCAGTTTTAAACTCTAATAGCTTAGTCATATTTAGCTCGAATATATTTAAGCTTTGGTAACTTAAAACTATACTAGGACTTTGAGATGCCCTGAATATTGTTAGATTTCAAAGATTTCCACTTAAAAGAAGTATGAACAATTTGGATGAAGCTTGGAAGAAGACAAAACTCTTATTGTAAGCAATTGGAGTAGTGAAGGGCACAGATGTCTTTATAGGTTAGGTTGGCTCCCAAGAGGAAATGGAGAATGATGGCTGTGGTGTAATATCCAATATTTAGGGGTAGGGGTTGCTCAAAAGAAGGAGATGAAGAGTATTTGAAAGAAATGATACTTATTAATCAATGAGGGGTTTTAGAAGTAAAGATTACAGATATTCTTTTTTTTTTTTTTTTTTGCAGGGCAAGGAGGGTTAAGTGACTTGCCCAGGGTCACACAGCTAGTAAGTGTCAAGTGTCTGAGGCCGGATTTGAACTCAGGTACTTCCGAATCCAGGGCCAGTGCTTTATCTACTGCACCACTTAGCTGCCCCTGATTACAGATATTCTAACAAAATGTGTTGTTACTTTTCTATAGACTCATTTAACAGAGGGTATCGTGGAGGGCCACAGGCACCATGAATAAGTAAAAAGTAAGGGCTCTGTTTTGCTGTCCTGGGCTTTCAGTTGGCAAAGCATCCTTGCTGCTCTCTCTGGAAGAAGAGTAATCCCTTGCCCATAATTCATGGGCTGAAAACATATGGAGATAATGTCATGTAATAGAAAGAGTTTTGGAGTTAGAAGATTTGGATTCAAATTCTGGCTCTGATATATACTGACTGTGTGAACTTAAAGCAAGTCAGCTTAATTTCTTTGGATCTGAATTTCCTTATCTGTAAAAGGAGGAGATTGAATTAAATGACCTCTAAGGTCCCTTCTAGCTTTGCCTCTTTGAGCCAAGGGTTCTCTCCATAAATTTCAACAAGTAGAAGATGAATTTCTACATAGGAGACATTTCTTTTCGTATTTAAAATCAAATTACAGCATGTACTTTGTCAGGGGAGTTGTATGTTCAGGAGAGCACCAGTTTAAATGAAGGGTACAATGAGACAGTCATGGCTCATCCACTTTACAACACTGTCACACATGCCTCACAAAATATGGTACTACCAGCAGCATTATTGTGCTATGAACAATGTACTGACAATTAACCTTGTGAACTTTTGGAAATGCCCTCCCTCATATTTGGAAACACCAGATAATTGGCTGAAGCTTCCAGTTTTCCTAAGGCTGTTGGGCATTGGCTCGATATAGCCAAAGTGTGGCAGCATAATGCCAATAGGAGTGTCAACGGATGGAGCCATGATCATCTGACCAATGTTCCTTGACAAGTACCTCTAGAGACCATTGATCCTCATTTACTTCTCTTTTGTTTCGTGTGCATAAGCTCTGGTTTCTCATCTTCCCAGGCTCCCTAAAAGTAGCTGTCCAAAGCAATACAGGCCATCTACCTATAAAGATTATGTACCACGGACAACAGGGCAAACCCACCTCCCAAATTCCCTCCCATCAAGTAGTAACACTGGGCTGCTCTATGGAAGGTACAATTGAATTGTCACAATTTGCATTCAATTTGCTGTATTTGTCAATATTTTACTGTGCAAAAGGATGCTTTTATCTGTTCTTGTTTATCTTAGATTGTTCTAAGTAGTATGTAATTTACCCAATCATTACAACATGGGAAATAAAATGGAAACATTTTTACTATTTGCTCTCTATCTTAATCAGCTGAGAGTTAAAAATCACTCTCCATTGTTATCAGCAATCATCTGTGGTTCTGAAATGGTTATGATAAAAAATTAAAATCTTCTGACAGGTTATTCAGAAGTGATGATTTTTTCCCCCTCACGGCTCTTCATTTTGTTTAAAGTATTGTCTCTTAAATAACTCTCATCTCCAGTAGTGGAGGAGAACTAGCCACTGGCTGACTAGAGACACTTGCTGGGCTTCGTTGATATGCATGCAAATAGGGTAGC
The DNA here is from genome assembly GCF_019393635.1 of Dromiciops gliroides. Lineage (NCBI taxonomy): Eukaryota > Metazoa > Chordata > Mammalia > Microbiotheria > Microbiotheriidae > Dromiciops > Dromiciops gliroides. Next base: position 403,332,239 of record NC_057862.1, read on the forward strand.
CAGAACTATTATCTAGCCTTCCTGAGATGAAGAAAAGTTTATGAAACATTTATTTGTTAGCAGACTGGTGATACTTCGGAGGCTGACCTTGGAGTTCTCAAATGTGAATTGATCCTCTAGAAAAAAAGTACAAAGCCAGCTTTGGTGCTAAATGTTAGTTGTTAAAAAATGGTGCTGAATAACATCTGCCTTGTAGTATGCCTTAATCAGCACTGTGAAAAATGAAAGTTTAACGATCTACTATAGTGGCTTCTAAGTGAAGGATAAACAAAGGATGAAAGAGTTTCCTCGCATGGTTTGTAACTGATGCCATGAAAAATGTCAAGAACCATCTGCCTCCAACTTATCCAAACTGTCATCAAGTATTCTAATCCAGTCAAACGAGATACAACTAAAACAACCTATGTAACTTGCTGAAGGCTTATCAAAAGAGTTGTAAATAAAGGGAGGGGGGGAACCTCATCAACTGTATAACCACAGATTGCTGCCAGATTGCCTGTGGCTTTGAAATCCAATCCCATTTCTCTAGTCTGACAAACTGTACTAAATAGCAAAATGGATTTTTATTTTTATTGCTTTCGGCCATTTTCATTTCAGCTCATTTCTGGTGGTGAATACCCAGTTTCTTAAAGGAATGGCAATTACAATTTTTCTTTCTTTTTTTTTTTTAATTGGAAGCTTCAATGTATTGATAAAACTATGATCTCATCAATGCAGGCTACAGAAAAGAAGACTGCAACCTACTGATATCTATTCATTTAGTCTGTCTCTTGTCCACATTCTCCCATGAATCACCCCTTATGGATTCTTCCTGACTTTTGGGGGGAGGGGCTTCCTCTATATGGCTTCATGTTATATGGATACCAGGGAATTATGTAGGCTACCCACTGTTTATCCCTCTTTCACAACATGCCTCACCCACATCATTTTCTGGTAAAACATCTCCTGATGATATATATTGCCCAGTTTTACTGTACTACAATTCTTTGTAAATAATGGCACCTATATGAGTGCTTTCTAGGAAACTGGGTGGCACAGTGAATAGATTGCTAGGCCTGGATTCAGGAAGTCTCAGCTTCCTGAGTTCAAATCTGGCCTTAGATGCTTACTAACTATGTGACCTTAGGCAAGTCACTTAACCCTCTTTGCTTCACTTTCCTCATCTGTAAATGAGATGGAGAAGAAAATGGTAAACCACTCTAGTATCTTTGCCATGAAGAATCTGAGATGACTCAATATGAACAGTGCTTTAAGGTTTGCAAAATACTTTGAAAATATCATCTCATTTATCTTCACAATAGCTCTGGGAGGTAGGCATTATTACTATCCCCATTTTACAGTTGAGGAAACTGAGGCAGACAGAGGTTAAATGATTGGCCCTTGTTCACACCAAAGTGTCCGAATGGATTTGAACTCAGGGCTTCCTGTCTCTAGGCCTAGCACCCAATGCACTTCACCACCTGGCAAAATATAGCATACTCACATCTACAATGTACCTTAACACTGTTCTCAACTTTAATTCTTTAGAGATGGTGGTATTAGTATCATAGCACCACAAATTTATAGCTGTAAGGGAATTTACAGGCCACCTAGTTGAACCCCTCATTTTGTAATTGAGGAAACTGAGGTATCTGGAAGTTAAGAGGCTTGTTAAGGTTATTCAGGTAGTTAAGATCAGAGGTGAATTTTGAACCCTGCTCTTCTTACTCCAAAGCCAATGTACTTTCCCCCCTTTTTTAAAAAAAATTGTGAACTTAACTAAAAAAAAGCACTTCTAAAGATACATAAAAACACAAAAAGAGAGTTCTACATGAACCAGTAAATCCCCAGTACAAGCCACTTGCTTAAAAAAAAAGATATCAAAAGTTCCTTATATTATTTTCAAAACTATCTTGTTTGTCTGTGCTTCCTTCTGAACTTCCTTCTATTCTTTTTTTTGCACTAAAAAAGCCAGTGGTCCCCCTTTTTGGCATCACTATGAGTAATCCCCCCAGTTAAAAACCTAAAATCTAGAGAAAGAAAGAAAAAAAGAATCCACACTCTTGTAACAAATAAGTATAGTCAAGTAAAACTAATCTACACATGGCCCAATTTAGAGATGCCTGGGTTTTTCTGTACTTTGTCTAGAGCTTTTCTGTCACAAGGTCCATTCTAGGTCTTCTTTTTTTTTTTTTAATTTTTTTTTTAGTGAGGCAATTGGGGTTAAGTGACTTGCCCAGGGTCACACAGCTAATGTTAAGTGTCTGAGGCCAGATTTGAACTCAGGTATTCCTGAATCCAGGGCTGGTGCTCTATCCACTGTGCCACCTAGCTTCCCCATTCTAGGTCTTCTAGAGACAGATCCATATATGGATCAGAGTTCTTAAATTTTTCAAAGTTATGATTATTTTATATACAGTTTTGCTCTCTCTCTTGTTCTCTCTGAAACTCTCATCATTCCTCATAGCAATATTCCCTTATATTTATATACCACAATTTGTTGAGTCATTCCCCAATTGTCTAAGAGGCAATCCAAGGCACCCCCCCCACCCTTAGGCTCTCATTCTTTGCTTTTTTTTCTCCCTGCCTCTAGCTTTTTAAATTTCCCCCTTCAGAATCAGTAATTTGTTATCTTGTGACCATTCTCTCATGTCCTCCCTTTTAAATGTGTTCCTTTTCCATCAGTGCTTGTTTACCTACATCAAATTGATTTGGGGTCTGTATATGGGTGTATTTAACACTCCTTTGTCCATATCAGATAAGAGTGAGGTTTATAGGATGCATTCTTCCTAACCCCTTCCTTCATGCCCATATATTCTCCTTGCTCATGACAAAGAGTGATTTCTAGCTCCACCTTCCTTCTAGTAATATATTCCTCTTCTTACCTTCCCTTATGTTTCTTCTCTGTAGACCCTTACAACAGAAACAATCTACCCTCAGAACCTCTTTTTTCCCTCTTTATTTAACTCCTTCACTTTGCTTTGGTGATATTAAGGTTTGAAAGGACACTCATTTCTTTTCCTATAGTAGAATGTTAACAACAATGATAATTATAAATATTATTTATATAGATAGAGCTTTAAGGTTTATGAGTCACTTTATATATGTTATCTCTTTTGTAATGTTATATAAATGTTACCTTTGATCCTCACAATAACCATAGGAGATATGTCCTATTATTATCCCCATTTTACAGATAAGAAAACTGAATGTAAGAGAGATTAAATGTCTTTCCCAAGGTCACACAGCTAGTAAGTGTCAAGTGTCTAAAGTTGGACTTGAACTCAGGTCCTCCTGAATCCAGGTCCAGTGCTTTATCCATTGTGCCACCTAGCTGCCCTTCAGGGTTGATTTTTTTGATTTACTTATCTCTCCAGCTTAGCTACTGAATTAGGCCTTTGTGTCAGGGCCAGGTTTTGCCTCCTGTTTCACTTTTTGGTGAGAGGATTGGCCCTACTCTGTCTTACTCTGGGTTACTTGGGTTCTTGTGCTGACTTCCACTGCCCAGGGTTAGGCCCTCTTGAATCTTTGAGGTTCAGATCACTAGATCTTCAGCACCTTTTCTGGCATCTTAGAATACAGTGTTAGAACCCTCAGAGTCCCCAGAGCTGGGCTGTCCAGTTCCTAATGCTGTGTCTCTATCCTGGTCATTTTCCCCTTTCCATTGATGTTTTCTGGGGCTCATGATATCCCCAACTCTAGGGTTTTCTTTGGGGAATCTCCTGTTCTTGCTGCTTCTTGATTGAGCCTTATAGGACTCATGCGTGCATTCCTGCTCTGACTCTGGTTGTGCTGAGAGGCTACCCCACAATGCAGCTTTGGCTTTGCCAAGTGTGTGCTGGTAAATGTTTAACAACCAACTCTCCATGACACATTTTTAAGTTTAATCCACCTTATTAATACTTTCTTAAGTCTAGAAATATTTATCAACTAGCTCTCTGAAAAAAAAAAAGTGCTGGATTATTGCCATTTTCTTTATCGCTTTCTTAAAGTCCAAATAATCAGCAAGACCCTAAATACAGACCTGATTTGTAATGTGTTCAGATTTCCAAGGTATAGGTGTTCCAACTGAAAATATTTTTTAAAATTTATCTTATTTTCAATTCACAGAACAAAACAAGCAAAATGCTTGATGTACGACAGTATAATAAAAAAGATGATTGCACATGAAACTGAAAATCTACCACATACAACTTGCTATCCTTTTCCAAATATACAATAAAGTTACCATGTACATTTCTTTTTTTTATTTTTATTTTTTTTTGTTTTTATTTTTTTATTTTTTATTTTTTTAATGTATGAGGTATTTTATTTTTTCCGTTACATGTAAAGATAGTTCTCAACTTTTGTTTATACATGCTTTACAATTTCAGATTTTTCTCCCTCCGTCCCCTCCCTCCCCCCTCCCCTAGACAGCAGGTAATCTGATATAGGTTATATCTATATATCTCTATACATATACATATACATATACATATACATATACATATACATATACATATACATATATATATATACACACACATAATAACATTAATCCTATTTCTGCATTAATCCTGTTACAAGAGAAAGAATCAGAGCAGTGATGCAAAACCTCAAAATAGAAAAAAAAAAACAACAGCACCCAAAACAAAAGAAATAATATGGTTCAATCAGCATCTATACTCCACAGTTCTTTCTTTCTTTTTTTTTTCTTGGATTTGTAGATCCTCTTCTATCATGAGTTCCCTGGAACTCTTCTGTACCATTGCATTGGTGAGAAGAATATAGTCCATCACAGTAGGTCAACACTCAATGTTGATGATACTGTGTACAATGTTCTTCTGGTTCTGCTCATCTCACTCATCATCAGCTCACGTAAGACCCTCCAGATTTCTCTGAACTCTTCCTGCTCATCATTTCTTACAGCACAATAGTATTCCATTGTATTCATATACCACAACTTGTCCAGCCATTCCCCAATTGATGAGCACCCCCTCAACTTCCAATTCCTTGCTACCACGTAAAGAGCAACTATAAATATTTTTGTACATGTGGGTCCCTTTCCCCCTTCCATGATTTCTTTGGGCAAAAGACCTAAAAGTGGGATTGCTGGGTCAAAGGGTATGCACAGCTTTATCGTCCTTTGGGCATAATTCCAAATTGCTCTCCAGAATGGTTGGATCAGCTCACAGCTCCACCAACAATGCATTAGTGTTCCAATTTTCCCACAGCCTCTCCAACATTTATTATCTTCCTTTTTTGTCATTTTAGCCAATCTGATAGGTGTCAGGTGGTACCTCAGAGTTGCTTTAATTTGCATCTCTCTAATCATTAGAGATTTAGAGCATTTTTTCATATGGGAATAGATAGCTTTGGTTTCTTCATCAGAAAACTGCCTGTTCCTATCCTTTGACCATTTCTCAATTGGGGAATGACTTGGATTCTTATAAATTTGATATAATTCCCTATATATTTTAGAGATGAGGCCTTTATCAGAAGCACTGGACTCAAAAATTGTTTCCCAGCTTTCTGCCTCCCTTCCAATTTTGGATGCATTGCTTCTGTTTGTACAAAAATTTTTTAATTTAATATAATCAAAATCATCCATTTTGCATTTTATAATATACTCTATCTCTTGTTTGGTCAAAAACTGTTTTCCTTTCCAAAGATCTGATAGGTACACTATTCCTTTCTCTCCTAATTTACCAATGGTATCACCTCTTATGTCTAAATCATGTATCCATTTTGACCTTATTTTAGTATAAGGTGTAAGATGTTGGTCTATGCCTAATTTCTGCCATACTATCTTCCAGTTTTCCCAGCAGTTTTTGTCAAATACTGAGTTCCTATCCCAGAAGCTGGAGTCTTTGGGTTTATCAAACACTACATTACTAGTGTCATTTACTACTGCATTTCCTGAGCCTAGCCTATTCCATTGATCTACCACTCTATTTTTTAGCCAGTACCAGATAGTTTTAATGACTGCCGCTTTATAGTAAAGCTCCAGGTTTGGTACCGCTAACCCACCTTCCTGTGAATTTTTTTTCATTATTTCCCTGGATATTCTTGATTTTTTGTTTTTCCAGATGAATTTTGTTATTATTTTTTCTAGCTGTATAAAATAATTTTTAGGTAGTCTGATTGGTATGGCACTGAATAAGTAAATTAATTTAGGCAGTATTGTCATTTTTACTATATTAGCTCTGCCTATCCATGAGCAATTGATATCTTTCCAATTATTTAGATGTGATTTCTTTTGTGTGAAGAGTGTTTGGTAGTTGTGTTCATAGAGTTCCTGGGTTTTACTTGGCAAGTAGACTCCCAAGTATTTTATATTATCTACCGTTACTTTAAATGGAAATGGAATTTCTCTTTCTATCTCTTGCTGCTGGACTTTGTTGGTCATATATAGAAACACTGATGATTTATGTGGATTTATTTTATATCCTGCTACTTTGCTAAAGTTGTTAATTGTTTCAAGTAATTTTTGACTTGATTCTCGAGGATTCCTTAAGTATACCATCATATCATCTGCAAAGAGTGATAGTTTTGTTTCCTCCTTGCCTATTCTAATTCCTTTAATTCCTTTCTCTTCTCTGATTGCTAAAGCTAACATTTCTAGGACAATATTAAATAATAGGGGTGATAATGGACATCCCTGTTTCACCCCTGATCTTATTGGGAAGGCCTCTAATTTATCTCCATTGCATATAATACTTGCTGATGGCTTTAGGTAGATACTGTTTATTATTCTAAGGAAAGCTCCCCCTATTCCTAAACTCTCTATGCATCTATTGAGATAATCATATGATTTTGGTTGGTTTTCTTATTGATGTGGTTGATTATGTTAATAGTTTTCCTAATGTTGAACCAGCCCTGCATTCCTGGTATAAATCCCACCTGGTCATAGTGTATTATCCTGGTGATCACTTGCTGTAATCTCCTTGCTAATATCTTATTTAAGATTTTAGCATCAATATTCATTAGGGAGATTGTTCGATAATTTTCTTTCTCTGTTTTTGCTTTGCCTGGTTTTGGTATCACCACCATATTGGTGTCATAAAATGAATTTGGTAGAACTCCTTCTTCACCTATTTTTCCAAATAATTTGTATAATATTGGAATTAATTGTTCTTTAAATGTTTGGTAAAATTCACCCGTAAACCCATCTGGCCCTGGGGATTTTTTCTTAGGGAGTTCATTAATAGCTTGTTCAATTTCTTTTTCTAATATAGGTTTATTTAAGGATTTTATTTCCTCTTCAGTTAACCTGGGCAGTTTGTATTTTTGTAAATATTCATCCATTTCATTTAGATTGTCAAATTTATTGGCATACAGTTGGGCAAAATATTTCCTAATTATTGCTTTAATTTCCACTTCATTGGTGGTAACATCAACCTTTTCATTTTTGATACTGGTAATTTGGTTTTCTTCTTTCTTTTTTTTAATCAAATTAACCAATATTTTATCTATTTTATTGGTTTTTTCATAAAACCAGCTCTTAGTTTTATTGATTAATTCTATAGTTTTTTTGCTTTCAATCTTATTAATTTCTCCTTTAATTTTCAGGATCTCTAATTTAGTGTCTAATTGGGGATTTCTAATTTGTTCTTTTTCTAGCTTTTTAAGTTGCATGCCCAATTCATTAATCTCCTCTTTCTCTTTTTTGTTCATGTAAGCATTTAGAGCTATAAATTTTCCCCTAAGCACTGCTTTGGCTGCATCCCATAGATTTTGGTATGTTGTCTCATTATTGTCATTCTCTTGGATAAAGTTATTGATTGTTTCTATGATTTCTTGTTTGGCCCATTCATTCTTTAGAATGAAATTATTTAGTTTCCAATTGATTTTCATTCTACTTTTCCCTGGCTCTTTCTTACATGTAATTTTTATTGCATCATGATCTGAGAAGGATGCATTTACTATTTCTGCCTTTCTACATTTGACTATGATGTTTTTGTGCCCTAATACATGGTCAATTTTTTAAAAAGTGCCATGTACTGCTGAGAAAAAGGTATATTCCTTTCTATCCCCATTCAATTTTCTCCAGACATCTATCATGTCTAACTTTTCTAATAATCTATTCACCTCTTTCACTTCTTTCTTATTTATTTTTTGGCTAGATTTATCTAATTCTGAGAGGGGGAGATTCATATCCCCCACTAGTATAGTATTACTATCTAATTCCTCTTGTAACTCATTTAACTTCTCCTCTAAGAACTTGGATGCTATACCACTTGGCACATACATATTTAATATTGATATTACTTCATTATCTATAGTACCTTTAAGTAAGATGTAATTTCCTTCCTTATCTCTTTTAATGAGATCTATTTTTGCCTGCACTTTGTCTGAGATAAGGATTGCTACCCCTGCTTTTTTTACTTTAGCTGAGGCATAATATATTCTGCTCCAGCCTTTTACCTTTACTCTGTGTGTATCTCTCTGCTTCAAATGTGTTTCTTGTAAACAGCATATTGTAGGGTTCTGGTTTTTAATCCACTCTGCAATTCGCTTCTGTTTTATAGCAGAGTTCATTCCATTCACATTCACAGTTATTATTACTGACTGTCTATTCCCCTCCATTCTATTTACCCCCTTTGTACTTCCCCCCCCCTTCTTTCCCCCTATTCCTCCTCACCGACGTTTTACTTCTTACCCCTGCCTCCCCCAATCTGCCCTCCCTTTTTATCACCCCCCTCTCTTTTCTTTACCCTTTTCTCCCTTGCTTTTGTCCTCCCTTCTATCAGTCCCCCCCTTTCCCTTCCCCTTTTGTTTCCCTAAAGAATGAGTTAAGTTTCTTTATCCCAATGAACGTATATGTTATTCCCTCTTTGAGTCAAATCTAATGAGAATAGGGTTGAAACCATGTTCCCCGCTCCTTTCTTTCCCTCTATTGTAATAGGTTTTTTTCCACCTCTTCATATGATATAATTCATCCCATTCCACCTCCCCTTTCCTCTCCTCCACATAGACTCCCTTTTTATCCCCTTAATTATTTTGTATCATCACATCAAAGACAATTTATATTTATACCCTCTATGAAAAGTCCTTCTCTCTGCCCAAATACATTTACAGTTCTTAAGAGTTATGAGTATTATCTTCCTGTGTAGGGATATAAACAGTTTAACCTAATAGGTTTAACCTCTTTTTACCTTTCTAAACTTCTCTTGAGTCTTGTATGTTGAGATCAAATTTTCTATTCAGTTCTGGTCTTTTCACCAGGAAAGATTGAAAGTCCCCAATGTCATTAAATGTCCATCTTTTCCCCTGAAAGAGAATGCACATTTTTGCTGGGTAATAGATTCTTGGCTGCAATCCAAGCTCCTTTGCCTTCCGGAATATCATATTCCAAGCCTTGCGGTCTCTTAATGTTGAAGCTGCCAGGTCCTGAGCAATCCTGACTGTGGCTCCATGATATTTAAATTGCTTCTTTCTGGCTGCTTGGAGTATTTTCTCCTTCACCTGATAATTCTGGAATTTGGCTACAATATTCCTTGGAGTTTTCCTTTTGGGGTCTCTTTTAGGAGGTGATCGGTGGATTCTTTCAATGATGATTTTATCCTCTGATTCTATGATATCAGGGCAGTTCTCCTTAATAATTTCCTGGAATATGGTGTCTAGATTCTTTTTCTGGTCATGGCTTTCAGGCAGTCCAATGATTCTCAAATTGTCTCTTCTCGATCTGTTTTCCAGATCAGTTGTCTTTCCAATGAGGTATTTCACATTTTCTTCTATTTTTTCATTTTTTTTATTCTGCTTGACTGATTCTTGGTGTCTCATGGATTCCTTATCTTCCAACTGTCCCACTTTAATTTTTAAGGCATTGTTTTCTTCAGTGAGATTATGCACCTTTTTTTCCATTTGGCTAAGTGAATTTTTTAAGGTATTGTTTTCTTCAGTGAGATTATGCAGCTTTTTTTCCATTTGGCCAAATGAATTTTTTAAGGCTTTGTTTTCTTCAGCTTCCTTTTCCAAGCTGCTGATTCTTTTTTCATAGTTTTTTTGTTTTGCTTTCATTTCTCTCCCCATTTTTTCTTCTACCTCTTGCAATTGATTTTTAAAATCCTTTTTGAGCTCTTCCAGGAAGGCTTTTTGTTCTTGCGACCAATTCACCTTCCCTTGTGAGGCTTCAGATGTAGCCAATTTGAGGCTATTGTCCTCATCTGAGTTTGTGTTGGCTTCTTCCCTATTGATACAGAAGCTCTCAATGGAGAGGGCTCTTTTTTGCTTCTTACTCATTATTGCAGCTTATTTATTTATTCTTTAAGTTGAGGTCTGCTCTGGGGGCACCAGGGTCCCTGTTTTGGGCTTCTTGTGCAAGTGTATAGGTGCTGTGTGACCGGGCTTTTACTCTGAGGCCTTTATGGTGTGTGGAGATCCCCCGCCCTGCACTTCCTGTCTGATTGTGCTCGGCCAGCCAGGAGCCAGACCCCAGTGTCTGATCCCGCCGTTCGTGGCCCCCTCGACCGGTGCAGGTAGGTTTTTCCACTGTCCTTCTTGGCCACCAGATTTTTGAACCAGGTTCCGGGAGCCTCAGTTGTTCGGCTGTGGCCCGCAGCTCCTGCTGACTTGCCCCGACCCCCTCGGCGCTGGGTTGCTGCCCTGCGCTGGGCCTCCCTTTTGCCCGAGTCAGACCGACCTTTTCCTGAAGTCTTCTAAATTATCTCTGGTTGGAGGACTGTGTCTCTCTGTCTCTTTGCAGGTTCTGTAGTTTCAGAATCCGTCCAGAGGCTTGATTTAATGTTCCTTTTGAGGGAACAGAAGGAGAGCTCAGGCAGCTTGCTGCTTCCTCTACACCATCTTGGCTCCGCCCCCTACCATGTACATTTCTTTTCTTTTTCTTTTTCGATTTTTTCTTCCCTCCCCCCACCATAGAGACATCTACTGTTAGACACCAATAGGTATTTGTGTGTATGTATATACATATATGGCTATATCTGTATGGATATACATGCATGTACATATCTATACACACACACACACAAACTGTGTATAAAATTATTCCATGCATACTTCCATTTTTCAGTTCTTTCTCTAGGGTTGCATCCCACTGAAAAATTGAATAATCTGCTTTAACCAGCAGTTTCCAGCTGGCTTCAGCACCCTCCTGCCTCTTGTCCTCAAGGTTCCAGTTGACCTCCTGGGCAATTGGGAAGTCACTCCTTGTAGTCTCTCATTAGATTTCTGGATTATATTTAGTCTGGTGACAACTTCAGAATTTTTCTGGAGTGGGTATGGAGCTGTCCTTTTCATCATACTGCACAGAATGACTTACAACTCAATAACATTATCAGAAGAATATTGTTGGCAAAAAAAGATGATCTTGTGTTTTTGAAGGAAAGCTCACGGTCATTCAAAGCATTGCCCATTTTAACAAAGGCTTCTCAACTCACCCTCTTCATTTTCTTCACTTCTTTTCTTTGTTTATTGTCCATCTTGTGCAATCTTGTTAAGTGCCCAAATGGACACTTGTTGGAAATGGGATAGTAGAGATTCCTTTTGTGTTTAGGTTGGACTATATGCCACAAGTGTGATGATTAAAAATATGAGAGACATAGATTCTGGGTAATTTAATCATTTTATTAATATGGATGGCAGGATTTTATAAAAGGAGGTCTATCGGCATCTCTCTCTGACCATGGTTGGTCTTGGTTCATATACCCTTCTCACTGTAGGAGGTCAATTACACAGCAATCACATCTGTCTGGTTGACATCATTCAAATCTAATTGGTTGACATGATTGGAGGTAGGTTATATTAAAATGAAGTCCAGGGTTGACATCAGAGAAAGGAATGTAAGACACCCCCACTCAAGCTGATCAGGGCAAAATAGTTTTCCTTCTAAGTGGGGTTTATTCTCATCAGTCCTTCAGAAATATAGAAAAAAGGATCTGTCTCTACCCAAGATTCTTTGTAAGCTTGGGGTTGGGGTGGGTTTGAACTAGATGAGATTTGATGCCTTCAGAAAGAAGGGGAGATCTCTGGGTCCCCAAAGACATTGAATATTAATAATTATTTCTCACTCAAGGCTTAAATGATATAATGCATATAAAGCCCATTGCAAACCTTAAAGTGTTCTATATAAGTGTCAGTTGTTATTATTGCTATTCTTATTATGGCAGCTAGGTAGTATAGTGGATAGTGCTCAGGACTTGGGAATCAGGAAGACTTGAGTTCCAATCCTGCCTCAGACAGTCACACCAGCTGTGTGACCATGGCAAGTCACTTAATCTCTCTGTGCCTTCATTTTTCCATCGGTAAAATGGGAATGATAATAATAGCACCTACTTCACAGGGTTGTTTTAGGAATAAAATGAGATATTTGTAAAGCACTTTGCAAACCGTAAAGCACTATGGAAAGGCAAGCTATTATTATTATTAATTCACAGTCACTATGCCTCCAGTCTGGTAATGAATTCATTCTGTGAACCTTCTGCTATGCTCCTGCTGAGTACAAGTGATGTTAATTGAACAATACAAGGGTATACTAGTAAATGTTTAACAACAAAACTCCCCCCACCCCCAAAAAATGAATACACACATTCTAAAATTTAATGTGAATTATTAACACTTTCTTCAGTCTAGACTTTCAACAAAATAATAAATCTAGTCTTATTTTGTAGTGAGATTGGTCATTTCTGAGATGTAAATGCTCACACTGAAAATCTCGCAATAGGGTCATGAAAACTGGTTAGAGCTGGCTCCAGCACATTCTATATGATCACTGAGAGCCTTTCCAAGATTCTGTGACTTTGGGATTATGCATCTTAATTAACCATATAGCACATTCTGTGGAAGTTTATGGCAAGGAGTAACATATGTCTTATGGTACTATGCTCAGAAAGTATTGGGAACTAAAATTACATCAGTCTTATGCAGATTTCCATTGTAAATTTGAGAGATAGGTAGGATATTTGGAGCTATAATTTTCTGTTTGATTTTTTCAATTTGCTGCCTTGTTTTTATTAGTGGAGACATGAATTTAGTTTTTTAGATATTTGGAAAATATTATAGATATCATCATTTTGTATTTGTGTGTGTGTGTGTGTGTTTATCTATATAATCTCTATTCTTATAAAGGCCTTGGAAGATTTTGGGTTGATAGTGAATGATTTTGTCTACACACACTAAATTCACCTTAATTTACAAAATGTGAAGGGACAGCTAGGTGGTGCAGTGGATAGAGCACTGGCCTTGGGGTCAGGAGGAACTGAGTCCAAATCTGGCCTCAGACACTTAACATTTACTAGCTGTGTGACCCTGGGCAAATCACTTAACTCCCATTGCCCCACAAAAAAACAAAACAAAAAAGATTTTACAAAATGTGTAAATAAAACCAAAGTTCAATTCTCTTTTATTTTATTGTTTTTTTGGTTGGTTAGTTTATGAATTTGGGTTTTTTGTTTTTCTGTTTGTTTTTGGCAGGTCAGTGAGGGTTAAGTGACGTGCCCAGGTTCAGACAACCAGTAAGTGACAAGTGTCTGAGGTCGGATTTGAACTTAGGTACTCCTCCAGGACCAGTGTTTTATCAACTATGTCACCTAGCTGGCCCCTATTTATGAAGTTTTATAGCATGGTGCTATGGAAAAGAGCAGTGGATCTGGAGTTCATTCAATTTAATTTGATAAACATTTATTAAGTGCTTACTACACGTCAGGCACTGTGCTAAGCCCCAGAGATACAAATTAGAAAAAGACAGTCCCTACCCTCAAGGAGTTTATAATCTAATGCAGGAAGACAATATAACAAAGGGGTCCCAGAAGTGGGGGAAGAGAGAGCTGAGCTTAGGTGGCTGTTGAGTTTCAAAAACTGAGTCAATATGAATGGTGATGAGATTTCAAATGATCAGTTTATCCTGGGGGAGGAATAATGTGTCATGGGGTTAAAACCAAGAAGAGGCACTAATGGAAAATGGAGATTTACCTGGGACATAGAGAATTAGATGGGTTCAAATCCCATTCCTGCTACTGACTACCTTGGTCTTGAACAAGTAACTTAAATTCCCTGGGTCTCAATTTCCTCACCTGTAAAATGAGAAGGTAGGGCTGAGTGGCCTCTGAGGTCCTTCCCAGTAAATGTAATACATTTGATAACCCCCTCCTTTCAAAACAAAAATCAGAGCTCATATATTTCTGAATCATTTCTGCAGAAGTATAAAGCTCTTCTACTTTCGCGATGAATAATCTGCTCGCCAATTACATTTATAACTTTTTATTATAGGCAAAATATGTCTTATGTGTGTGCAAGTATGGCTCTTGAGTATTTTATAAGAAGTTGTATGTCAAGTGATAGGGAAAAAAGTGACAGCAGGAAAGAAACAAGATGTGCAAAGTCTGGCCCAAGACTTACAGTCTCGATTTCCTCATCTGTCAATAAGGAGATTGGGCCCTATAGTGACCTCTGGGGTTTTTTCTAGCTCTAAGATTCTATGAGTCTAAAGGATTGGCCACAGAGAATAAGTGAGAGAGGACAAGAAATTCAATTAGTGCAAGAGAACCAAGTGCAATAAGTTCACACAGCTCCCACATGGAATCTAATTGGGAGAGCCGCGGTCTCCAGAAATAAGGAAGTGGTGGTCTCTGTGTAGACTGCTCTAGTCAGAGCACATCTGGAATATAGTTTTGACTCACGGTGCTAGTTTGTAGGAAGGATACTGGCAAACTGAAGAGCATCCATTAGAGGGTAAACGGGATTACAGAGGGCTTAATGATTGATTGATTAATTGATTGATTGATTGATTGATTGATTGGCTGGTTGCAGGAATTAGTCTTGTGTAGTCTGTAGAAAAGGTGATCTGGATGGGAAATTAAAGAGTTCCTCAAGTATTTGAAGGTCTGTCACATAAAAAGAGAGCTAGTTGTATTTTGCTTGAACCCAGATTGCAAAATTAAGAGTTATGGATAGAAGTTCCAAAGAGACTAACTTAAGCTCGATATAAAGAAAAACTACATGTATGCTTTTCTGATACCTTCTCAGAGAAGGTAAGTGACTGGGAGCTCTCAAGGTTGATGCCTCTGATGGGTGTTATCACAATGAAAAGGTTTAAAACTTGATTCTAGAAACACTCTGTATCTGCTTTCTGAGGATTTTTGGGCAAAGGGTAGGAAAATATTTTATAAACAGTAACTTAACTCTGCGTACTCTGGATTTCAGATTCTTGTCAGTGACTAGGGTGTGGATATACTATTAGAAGAACTAAATCCTATGAATTTTGACATTTTCACTGTTAGATTAAATCAGAAGACAAAATTGTAGCTAAATGGAGGGATGAGTCACAGGATCTACTGAGAAAGACAAATAAAGGAGATGGAGTTGCTTTCAAAAGCAACATGAAGTATCACATTATAGGATATCTAGGCATCTTGTATTTCAGTGCTCATAAGCATTTGTAAAAATACTACCAAAAAGAAAATTGCACTATGCATCTATATCACTCACTAGCAGAGGGTGAGATAGTTGAGCAATGGAGAACCTAACAAGACCCTTCAAATTAAATCAAGTTATATACTTTAATACTTGGTGGTTTCAATATAGATATAGGCAAGGGCAGAAAAATGAAAAATATGTTTGATTTCATAGTTCAGGAGTAAGAAGGAAGACAAACTTGTAAATTATACAAAAGCTTATGTCACAAATATTTCTTCAAGAAGAGAATCAGAAGTTGTTGGTTATGGTGATCATCACATAATAGCCCTAAAATGAAATTGACATAATATTTAAAATAAATGTTATTAATATCTTTTTTTATATGACCTTTATTTCCCAATAGAGCCTCAGGGGTATATCTCATCTCAGAGAACCATCCCTTATAACAAAGAATAAAAAAGAGGGGGAAAAGGGTTAGCAAAACAAAATAAGAGATCACAAAAGTCTGTAGTTTTCCACACCCATAATCCCCAATCTCTACAAAGGAAGGTTTCTTTTTGAGAGAGGTGCCTTCTCACAGTTTTTCTTCAAGACCAAACTTGATCATTATATTTTTACAGTGCTCAGTTTCAATTGTTTTGCTGTCAAGTTTTTTCAATTTACAATGCTACAGTCCCCAGGTAGATTGTTTTCTTGGTTCCTACTTATTTCACTTTCCCTCAGTTGATATATGTTTCCCCTTTCTTCCTAGATTGATCATATTTGATTTTTTTTTTTAGAGCACTGTAATATTCCATTACTCATGTACCACAACTTGTTTAGCCACTCCTCAACTAAACCACATTTATTTTGTTTCCAATTCTTTGGTCCACCAAAAAAAAGTTATTCAAAATAATTTGGTGTTTATGGTAACTTTCTGTGGCATTTACCTTTTTGGTGTAGCTATGGGTCAGTTATTATTATGATGCTTATTAAACAGGAAACAATTGGTTCCTGAATTTCATTTGGAAAAATTCATAGTACTTTTCATAACCCTAAGCTTCTCTCTGAAACAAACTCTGCTATATGGATGAATAACAGTTTGTCATAGTCTCTGAAGAATTAAGTTGTTGTAGTTGTTTTGTTTTGTTTTAAATAAAGCTGCTAGGTGGCACAGGGAGATACAACTGAAATGAGTCAACAACAAGCTGGTATAATACACAGAGCATTGTACATGGAATCAGAAGGACCTGAGTTTAAATCCTGCCTCCAACACTAACTGGCTTTGTCACCCTGGGCAAATAATTTAGCTTCTTGGTGCCTTGGTTTCCTAATTTGTAAAATGGAGATTAATAATAGCACCTACTTCATAGGATTATTGTGAGGATCAAATGAGGTAAGATATAAAGTGTTTTGCAAACATTAAGTGATATATAAATGCTAGCTTAAAAATTAAATTTTTAGCTCATCTAGAAAACAATTGGGAAGTTTATGGTGAACTTTGATGGGCTATAGTATGTTACCAGCAAGAATTGTACAGAAGAAATTATCAAAAGGATATCATGAGGTGATCAACTGTGATAGACTTGGCTCTTCTCATCAATACAATGATCCTAGACAGTTCCAAAGCACTCCACATCTGGATGCTCTCCACATCCAGAAAAAGAACTGTGGAAACTAAATGGAGATTGAACCATACTATTTTCACTTTTTTTTCTTGAGGTTTTTCCCTTTTGTTCTGATTCTTCTCTTACTACATGACTAATGTGGAAATATGTTTAACATGACTGTACATATATAACCTATATCATATTGGTTGTTGTCTTATGACTGGGAGGAGGGAGAAACATTTGGAACTCAAAATCTTATAAAAATGAATGTTGAAAACTATCTTTACTTATAATTGGAACAAATAAAATACTATTAAGTTATTAAAATTGTTTTAATAAAAAAAGATATCACGAGGAAAAAGTTTGTTATACTGGGATTCCTTTCAGGCATGGATTTAATTATATCACTGAAAAAGTCCCTTTCAATGAGTAAATATCTAGGATTCTGTAGACTGTGATAAGCAAAAAATGAGGTAGTTGTTCATGTAGTGAGTAAGATGAACAGCTCAGGTCCTCTCTGGCCCACAGTAGGATTAGTAAAACTCCTGTAGATGCTTCATGGAAGGACATGGAAAAGAGGTATATGGTATGAGAATGTATGAATGGATTGGGATCTGCCCTATTAAAAGGAGTTCACATATTTATGAAGTCACAGATCCACTGAGGTATCCAAGGAATGAAAAACTTCCCAGAAATGACAGCTGTTCAAAGTGAGGCCTTTGAAGTTCAGAAGTTTCTCATCACCAAAGGTCCTCAAGTGGACCTTCCATAATCATAGGCTTAAAGATCTAGAGCTGGGAGAGACTTCAGAAGTCATCCAGGCCAACTTTCTTGTTTTATGGAAGAGAAAGATGAGTTCCAGGGATATTAAAGTGACTTGTCCGTGGTAATATCCATAATAATCATCAGAGGCAGGATTTGAACCCAAGTTTTCTAATTCCAAAGATAACACTTTTGCCTTTTAGTATACTAGAGATGTTTTAGAAGTTCTTTAAACTAGACAGTTTCTGAGGATTCTTCTAATCTAGGATTCTGTCATTTTTTGGAATGGAGATAGAGAGGACAGTGCTTAACCAAGGTTATTCACCAATGAGTGGTAGAATCAGGGCCAAGACCCAGATCGTCTGATCCTGAGACCACTGACCTTCTCTCTGAATATCCTCCTCAATGTGGATGTGTTGGCTCCACCTGGTCATAGCCAGAGCAGGCACTGGAATCTCTATCGTCACATTCTACAAAAGTCAGAGTTAACTACTAATGTAGCATTTCTCTTTCCTCTTTGCAGATGTGGAGGTCAGAGTGAGATGTGCTCGTAGAGGGTAGTTTGAACCCCTGGGAGAAGAACTAGTGGCAGTGTCATGCTGATCACTATGATTTCATACATATGCCATGTCACAGATCATGCTTCACATGGCGTCTGTCTCTGGCATGGCCTGAGGGCTGACGGCACTGCTTTGTTGTTCTGTTCTTTGAGAGTGAGATTTTCCCAACAGAGGAAGTATGTATTTGGAATAAAAGGCATGGATACCTGAACTTAAGCAACAGTTGTATATATAGCTGTGTGGAGTTTGGGACATTTTATGGAATTTGCTAAAGATGACTGGTGGTTGCAAGCAGTTTGTAACATTCAACTATAAAAGGACTTCCTTCATATTTTATTATAAGGGATGGATCTCTGAGAAGAGAAGGTAGAGAATACACTGGGAAATACATATTAAAAACAAATGAAATGTATTTAAAAAAAAAGAACCTAGAACTTAAGCAAAAGAAATCTTCAGGGAAATGTGGGTGAAAAGAAGACAGGCTAATGGGTCATGTTGTAGATTGTTCAAATGCTCCACTGTTATCCTATTGATAGGAGGAAAAATTAAGGAAGATCCTCATCATTTTGTGTGAACCCCTTGTGGTAAACTTTTAGGAGGTCATGGATGAGAGTCCCATAGGCTGGATGGGTCATTCTTCTGCATCATCAGAGGGAACATCCATCTCAACAAAATTACAGTTCCATTTGAGTATACTAAAAGTCACATGATTTATGTATAACTTCAATAACTCTTTGTACTGGATTGTCTTTAATATGTCCTATTTAGGAGAACAATCTTGGAGCCCAGGCTCAGGATACTGGTAGACTCACCGATTCTCATTGGGGATGTCTTTAAAGATCAGTTCCTTGTGTCCATTAAAGTAAGATTAGATTAGTTTGTGTGAGCTGCTTTTAGCATTTGCACTATTACATTATGCATGATCCTTGACTGCACATGGCATGAACAAGATGTACTCCACTCCATTAGTGATTTTTTAGGGCTGAGCCGAACTTAGAAATGGATTGATTTTGTGTACATTAATGTATAGCAACGGTAATGTCACATCCTTAAAAATATCCTCTTCCATTTGATATCAATAGTGAAGCACTCTTTGGGGATTATGGCTCATTTAAAAAAAGATAAATTATGCAGATTGCATGATTAGAAAGTAGTAAACCACATAACTGTATCCTATATTTCACAGGCAAAGCATCTTATAGAATCACAGAATCTGAGTCAGAAAGACCCTCTGAGGTCAACAAGCCCAATGACTACCTGAACAAGAATCTCCTCCATCATATCTCTAGCCTCTGTTTAAATACCTATAGTATGGGGAAACTTAGCATTTCTGATGTTGCCCAGTCAACTTTTGGACAGTTCTCATTGGAAGAAAGTGGTTCCCTGCATTCCTGCACAGCCTAGATCCAGCCCACTTATCTAGTCCATAGGACTCACCTTCATTCTGTGTTTTAAACAAACCGGTTTGCTTGTTGTTCCATGAATGTGTATGAACACACACATGTATACATATGTATACATATATGTGGATACATACCTGTGGTTGTATGTATGTAAATGTGTATATATGTATAGGGCAGGTAGGTGGCAGAGTGGATAGAGTACCAGGCCCAGGGTCAGAAAGACTCATCTTTATATGTCTGACCTCAGATACTTACTAGCTGTGTGACCCTGAGCAAGTCATTTAACCCTGTTTGCTTTTATTTCCTCAAATGTAAAATGACCTCAAGAAGGAAATGGCAAAGTATTATCTTTGCCAGGAAAACTCCAAAAAGTATCACAAAGAGTCAGACATGACTGAACTGACTGAACAACAACAATATACACATATAGATATATTATAAATACACATCTGTATGGAACAATATGCAGAACATTTATAAGTGTGTATATATGTACACTTAATATGTATAATATACATACACATATAATACAACACATATATGTATGTATCTACTCAAATATGTCAGATATATATGATATTCTATCTCCCATGTCTATACATTTACGTAGGATGTTCCCTCATGGCTAAAATCTTCCTTCCTTACCTCTGCCTCATAAGATCCCTAGTTTCACTCAAGCTCAACTCATGTCACCTCCTATAGGAAGCTTGTCCAGATTTTCCCAGTTGCTAGTTCCAAAATTACTTTGCATAAGTTTGGTATTTAATTTTCTATGTACATGTTTTTCCTAAAAGTAAAATTTAAACTTCTTGAGGGAAGATCCTGTTTTTATTTTACTTTTGTATTTGTATCCTTGCTAACTTGTACCATGTTTGGCACATAGTAAAGGTTTAACAATTACTTGTTGAATTGAATCACGCAGGTTAAATCATCATTTCTGGAACTTCGGTATTCAGTAATCAAAAAAAAAATCCCACATTTATTAGGGACTGATCTGAGCATTGGAATTACAAAAAGAAAAAAAATAGAAAGACAATCCCTTCCCTATGGAGCTTACAATCTACTGAAGACACACATAAAAGAAAGCTGAAAGGGGCTGGTGGAGGGGAGGAGGGAGGAGGGAGGAGTCTAGCAAAGGGGCACAGTGGAGAAGTGGAAGAAATCCCATATCAGTGAATCTGGGTTTGAAATGAGGGAATGTTGAGGAGATAGATAGATGCCCAGCCTGTTTCCTCTCCTGAAGTAGAGGAGTTTATATCTCCACCCTCCAATCAGAGGGATAGAGAGCACTGATGAGATGTCAGTAACAAGGTGGATTGGCTCTTGCATGATGATAAGATTTTCTCAATGATAAACTTAGTAGGGGCATGGCAGAGAAGCTGAAAAAGCCCACAATTAATGGGACCAGGGGCCCTTTAGGGCCCAAACAGGACAAGCCTAATTCCTTTCCCACTTGATTTTCATCTGCTGATAATAACATCTCTCCTTGCATCTCCCATCCCAAATCTTCTCTAAGCTAACCTTAGGTTAATTCTACTGTTTTTCTACAGTGTGATCTGGGTTTCCTTCAACTACTGGGTTGCCTTCCTGTGCAATATATCCAACTTTGCTAATGTCTTTGCTAAAATATGCTTCTGAGAAAATAATATTATAGAATGAGGAAGAGGAGGAGAAGGAAGAGGAAGAGGGCAAGGAGGATGAAGGGGAGGAGGAGGAAGAAGAGGAGGAGGAAAAGAAAAAGACTAGTTAGCATAATATATAGCTTTTAAAACTTGCAAAGCACTGTACCTAGGTCACAATAGCCCAGTGAAGGTCCCTGCTATTATTATCTCTATTTTATAACTAAACTAAGGAAAATGAGATGGAAAAAGATTAAGTGACTTGCACAGAGTTACACACACAGAAAGATTTGAATCCAGGTCTTCCTGACTTCAAGACTAGTAATATTTCCACTTTGCCACCAATCTGCCTCAAACAGAACTCAAACACAGAACTCTAGATGTGATATGAATAGGGATGAGGAACTATTCCCTGTCTCGTTTTAGATGCAAGGCCTCTTTTATTGCACCATTTTTAAAAACTAGGCACATAATACCATTAACAACCTCCTCTGCATTGCCCCCTCCCATTTCCCCCCCACAACATCTATTGTCTAATCATGCCTCTCTGTCATAAACCAGTTTACATTTCTGAGTCTGTGTGAAAGACTTAATTTTTTTTCTAAGATATTCAAAGTACTTTATTCAACTGGGCCTTATAACTTTCCCACAAGTTAAATGACTTCCCTAAAGGCATTCAGAGAGGCTGAAGCACAGCTTTGGATTAATTCATTCATATACCACATATTTTTCACCAGAGGTGATACAAAGATAATTGAGACACTTATGAATCTTGACCCCCAGAATGGTAATATGCCAAATAAATAATTATATAATTATAAGACATGTGATAAGAAAATGAATGCGGGGCAGCTAGGTGGCACAGTGGATAGAGCACTGGCCTTAGATTCAGGAAGACCTGAGTTCAAATCTGGCCTCAGACACTTAACAATTACTAGCTGTGTGACACTAGGTAAGTCACTTAACCCCAATTGCCTCACCAAAAAATAAAAAATGCAATAAGGGAAGTGCCATGTGAATTTCCAAGAAAGGAAAGATCATTTCTGATTGGACAAGTCAGAAAAGGCTTCTTGGACTGTCACTTGAACTGACTTTAGAGGAATAGGCAGGGTTTTGGTAGGCAATGATGACAGCAAGGCTGGCTGAAACAGAAAGGGAAAGGTAGGTCAGGTACAGGGCATGGTTGGACAAAGACAAGAAGGTGGGAGAATGTTAGGTGTAGCAGAGAATTCAGATCAATACAGTTTGACTGGGGTCAGATTCCTCCATTGTCCATTAGAACCACAAATTCATAAAATGTAAGAGGTAGAGCTCCTAAGATAATAAAATTTAGAGCTGAATAAGAGGGCCTGAGACATCACCTAGTCCAACACCCTCATTTTACAGTTAACAAAACTGAGATACAGACAGAGAGATCGATGAAAAGAATTGCCCGAGATTACATCATGAGTTATTGGCAGAGCTAAGACTAGAACCCAGTGTAGCTGACTTCTTTGTATTTTCTACTGCTTTAGCCTCCTTTTCTGTTGTCCTAGTCTCCGTAAAGGAGAATCCTTTTTCCCATGAGATTCTCCAGATTTGTCATCTTCCCTGTTTCTTCAAATTTCAATGCAAAATGTTTTGTTTGTTTGTTTGTTTTTCCCCCTTGAAAACCAGGTACACTAGCCAGAAGAGGCTGCCTCAGGAGAGGCCTATGCTTCTAATCCCATAGCAGCGTGTCCCAAGTCAGCCATGTTTTCCTTTTTCGCCTTGTTCCGCATATGTTAAAGAAAGCAGACAGGTGACTGCAGCCTGGTGTTTTTAGAGAAACCAAGGAGTTTGGATGAAGACCAACAGCCAAATTTGGACAGCACAGTGTCGCCTTGTGGTGCCTTGCATGTGTGTGGCAATCTGCTAAGGTGCTATTATGTAAATAAACCTAATGGACAAGATGGAAACAATCCAGGTCGGAAGGAGTAATTTGACAAAGCTGCAAGATAATGCAAGTAGAGCAACAAGGAAAGAGTCTGAACTGGGAAGATGACCAGCTATGACATTATAAAGGAACCTGCCCCAGGATTGCCCACCCTTTACCAGAAAGACACAGGGGCTTGAAAATACATGTAGCTTGTGTCAATATTTTGGAATATCTTTCCAGAACCATAGAACCATGGGATATTAGAATGAGAAGCATCCTTAGCAATTGGCTAGTAGTCCCGAGCCTCACTTTGTACATGAGAACACCATGTCCTTGAGAGATTAAAGAACTTGCCTAGAAGAAGAAGAATGATAGAATACTGTGCTTGGAGTCAGGAAGACCTCAGTGCAAATCAGGATAAGAATAACACCTATTTGTGGTTGTGAAGATGAGACAACATAGTGTATGCAAAACACTTTGAATATGAATTATTATGGTTACCCCAAGTCATCCAGTGTCAGAATCAGGATCTGCCCTTAGTTCTTCTGCTTTCCAATGCAATAGTCTAGTGTTATGCTATACTGCACTGCTCCTCACACCCTTTGCTGCCATGGTGACTTCTTTACCAATCTTTTCCTGACCCACTCTTCCATCAGGCTGCCTCACTATATTTTTTTTTGGGGGGGGTTCCTAAGTTTATTGGAAAGAAAGCAAAAGTAAATATTAAATAGCTACTCTTAGTATTTTGAAGTTCATCCCAACTGTGGGCTGGAGAACTTACAGGTTTGGCAAATTACCAAAGTCCAGGAATTTCAACATTTCTTTGGTCCATTCAGTGATCTCCTGATCCAAAGCAGGGAACTTGTCATCCCTCCTTTCTCTTTCGTCTTCCTGCAGTTTGATGGAGATATCTCTCTCTGAGGGCCCCTCTGGATCCACTTTATCAGATCAATAGTATACCTCACAATCTTGTTGAGGAGCTTCTTGCTACAGATGATGTCATTCTCCTCCTCACACACATGCCTATTGGTGTGGATGTCATTGCCCAAGCAGGTGAACACTTTTTGATGATGACTACCCTTTGGTGGTAGAGGTCACAACCCATCTATGCCAGTCTATGGCTGTGTGACTCATGCTCCTGTACTCCTATAATTTTATCACAAGATTTTCAACCAATGTACTGGGGACCTTTCCGATGTCCTCAGGATACTAGGAGAGCTCTTAACTTATTAACTCCCCGCCTTTGTCATGTGACCAGCCTATCTTCTTTTCCTATCATGTAATTCCCAGACATTTTTTACTCTCATTTTGCTTTGAAGCTCTTCATTGGTTATATATTACATCCTGTTTATATCTACCATGCACTTCTCCATTTCCTCTCTATGATAGATAACCCGTAGATACAGGGATTACAAATAATTAGGTCACCAGCTCCATTACTATAAACCAAAGCAAAGCATGTTCTTACTACTTTAGTGAATAGTGGGTCACGGTTGCAGGGGCATAGTTTAGTAGGAAAAAATAATAAATCCTGACTCTTGGCTTGCAGAATCTTAGAATTGGAAGGGCCTGATATTCGGAGCCATATCTTGTAATTTTTTTTAATCTGAATGAAATCCAGTAAGGAAATAAGAGGCAGTGGACAAAAAGGAGAAAAGGGTGGGATAGGACAGCTGTCTTTCAAGTCATTCTTACCATGGGAATAGTCATGCCCAGGAGGGGATACATTTACCCCTTAAGGGGTAAAGAGAGATGCTGTGGGAATGCTATGGCTTGAGGGTGGAACCTGACCATTCTTAGCTTACTAGCCTACAAAAACACCAGCAAACTCAATTTGGCTCTCAGGCAGTAGTTTGTAGTAAAGAGTCCAAATTGAGAAGGGAGTAGGGAAGGGAATGAAATTTTATATAGTAAGCACTATGTACCAGGCATACTGCTAAGGACTCCAGTTATTATCATTCCCATTTTACAGTTGAGGAAACTCAGGCAAACAGAAGTTAAGAGACTTGCCCAGAGTCGCACAGCTAGTAATTGTCTGAAGGCAGATTTATACTTCTTCCTAACTCCAGGGTCAGTGCTCTATCCACTATACTAATAGCTTTCTCTGAGTGCAACTGGCTCAGAAAGAAGAGGACAATGACACTGTGGGTGGTGGCCTAGACCTGAGGATAGTTGTACTTACAGGGTATGGGCCAGTGGAGGATCATGAGGTGAGGCTGGAATACTAGTTACACTTGAGAAGAAACACATTCTTTCAGATGTTGGTGTACTGGGGCAAAGCCTTATTTTGCCCTTTATTGTTGTTTAACCATGTCCAACTCTTCATAATCCCATTTGGGGTTTTCTTGGCCGAGATCTAGGAGTGTTTTACTATTTCCTTCTCCAGCTCACTTTACAGGTGAGGAAACTGAGGCAAAGAGGGTTAAGTGACTTGCCCAAAGTCATACAGATAGTAAGCAAGATTTGAACTCAGAAAGATGAGTCTTCCTGATTCCAGGCCCAGAACTCTATCCACTCACTGTGCCACCTAGCTGTTCCATTATGCCCCTTGCTAGAGCCCAAATGGGGAAACAAACAATAAATCAGACAGGACTGAAATGACTGAACAGTAACAACAACAAAATTACTTCTATCTTGATATACTTTCACTCCTCTTTTCCAACTGTTAAATTCTTACCCAGCCTTTGAACCCACCTCAACTATTACATCCTCCAGAGAGCCAGATCTTCCCTTCTCCTTTCCTCTAACACAGATCTTTGTTTTATAAGACTCTAATGTAATGTTGTATGTTATAGTTAGCTCTGTTCTTATCCCTTAATAGATTGTAAACTTTGGAAGGACAAGGAATGTGTTTATCAATTTGTTATCTTCTCCAGGATTCAATATTATGCTCTCACACAATAGGTACTTAAATATTGGTTATAGAATGAATAAAGAACCACCTCAGAGTAATAGTCCAGTGGTATCCATCCAGGAATAGTTTCTACCTCTGAAAAGCGGCCAGATTCAAGCCCTAACATTCCAATTTCAGCATTTAAGGTTTTCACATATGCAAGGTAGCTCCCAAAATCATGACAGCTGATGTTTCTATAGCACAAGTTTATAATATACCTCTTGTAAATTGTCCTATCTTGTGAGACAGGTACCACAGAAATGATTATTAGCCTCATCTTAATAGATGCAAATATATAATTAAAAATAAAAGATGCAAATAAAATATGCAAATAGATAGTTCCCAAAGGACATGACCTTGATTAACAACATTGTCAGGACAAGAACCAAACTTTGAACCTATTAGGCCTTTTCTCACTCCAAGTCCAACACACTTTCCATTGTACTATACTCTACTGCCTCTTCAATGCATCTGCCATGGACAGGCTAGTTGGGAAAGTTCTAGCTGTTATTCCGTCATTTCAGTTGTGTCCAACACTTTGTGACCCCATTTGGGATTTTCTTGGCAAAGATACTGGAGTGGATTGCCGTTTCCTTCTCTAGCTCATTTGACAGATGAAGAAACTGAGGCAAAGAGGATTAAATGACTTGTACAGGGTCACACAGCTAGTCAGTATCTGAAGCTAGATTTTAACTCTGGAAAATGAAACTTGCTGACTCCAGACCTGGCTCTCTATCCACTATGCCACCTAGCTGCCCCTGTCTGAGGTTCTAGGGATTCTGAAAATTCAGATATTCATTGCATTACTTCTCAGATCTTTCTTCCTTAGCGGGTCTCCCTGTCATGAAGTAAAAGGCAATGCTCTAACTACTGGGACCTAGGACCTAGAAAGTCTGGCTTTTTATTGGGCATATAGAAAAGGTTTGCTTCTTTCTGGCTCTTCTCATTTTCTAGCTATGAAGAATTCTGTAGAGATTTAGTATACCCTCTTCTTCTACCTGTTATGTTTTTAGTTTTATGCTGTACTCAGAGAGCTATATAAGACCATACTCTAAATTAAATTATTAAAGTAGTTCTACTACCACCCCCACCATCTATATAATTGGGAAGTGAGTTTCTTTCAGCCCTCATCACCTCTGTATTATGAATGAGCAAGCCCTACAATGCCCAGCTACTTGCATGCTATGGCTTTGTTTTAGTGTGTATTTGTGTGTGTGTGTGTGTGTGTGTGTGTGTGTGTGTGCATGAGTGCAAGTTTTTTCATAGTAAACTCTCTTTTCTTGCTTGCTACCATCTTTATTTATTTTAATTGTTCTCTGGGCTACAGTCCAAGGAGTACTATGGGATCTGTGGGGCTGTTCCAATATTAGGTGTATATTTTTACCTTCGCTTTTCACCTATTCAATTTTGAGTCTCAAGTTAACTTGATCAGGGACTCTGTAATTCTTTAGTAGGAAAGGGAAGTGAAAAGCTGGTTTGACCTGTCAAGTGAGGTTATTTAACCAGAATGTTGGACCAAAAGCATTAATATAGAAAGCAGCTGTAGCCTCCCTCCAAGGGCCAAGTGGTCCCAAGGTATTTATTATACAGGAGGAATCTCTCAAACAAGATAATTTTCATTGGTAAAAAGAGACCTTGGGCACTGAAAGGCATAACAATCTAAAAACCTTCCCATATCTTTCTGATGTGTCCACTGATAATTTTTTAAAAATAGATTTTTGTTGATATCTTTTGGTTTTATATTCCTAGATTTCCACACACACACCCTTCCCATAGAGACATCTTATATGGCTTTTTTTCAAAGAAAAAGAAGAGGAAAAAAATCAGTACAGCCGATTAACATCTATATCTATATGTATGTATGTATATGCGTGAATATGTATGTATACTATCTTCCCATAGATATCCTACCTCTGTAAAGTAGTCATGGGGAGATGTCTTTGTATATCTCTTATTTGTAGATAAGCTTTGTCATTGTACTTTTCAGCATTCATTTTCTTTTTAAAATGTTTATAATTTATTTTTTTCAATTAATAAGCATTTTTCATTCCACTTCCTCCATTGGAAAAATAAAAAGTAAACCATTGTAACATATATATATGTATATATATATACATATACATGATATACATTTTATATATACACACATACATGCAAACATACATACATACACACACACACACACACACACACACACACACACACATATATATATATATATATATATATATATATATATATATATATATATATATATATATATATATATATATATATATATATATATATATTGGCATGAGGGTTAAACTAACTAAAAAACTGAAAGACTAGATATTTTCTTTCTTAGGAATTCTCAAAATTCCTCAAAAGAAGTAGAGTAATTGCAACTTGTCTCTATAGACTGAGACACCAAGAGACCTGATATGGTAAGAACCTGATGAATTAATAGGGGAGAAAACAAATCCTGAATCCCTAACATGTTCAACTGAACACTCCAACCACTTCCAGCCCACATAATCTGGCAGAGTAGCACAGCCTGGCACTCTGGCTAATGGTCTGGGTTCTATCTACTCAGCAATTGTCCTTGCTGCCGCTATGTTCCCCACTAGTATACTCTGTCCCTTCCTTCATCCCAGTATTCTGTGGAAACGAGCAGTAGATATTAATTCTGCCTCTCTCCCTCTCCATGTGAAGGAGGAAAGATATAGAAAAGTGTAAGCATGCTTTATGTATGGCAGCAACATGCTGTACTGCAGAAATACTCAAGAAGAGAAGTAAGGAAAGAGGAAACTAAGGCAGAGTATCCCCTTGTGCACTCATAGATATAGAGATAGAGATAGAAATAGAGATAGAGATAACATATAGAAATAGATACACATATATACATATATATATACATACATATATATATATATACACACACACACACACATATTTATATTGGGCTTATAGAAAAGGTTTGCTTCTTTCTGGCTCTTCTCATTCTCTAACTATGGAGAATTCTGTAGAGATTTAGTATACCCCTCTTCTACCTGTTATGTTTTTAGTTTTATGCTGTACTCAGAGAGTACAGCTGATATATATATATATGTATATATATATATATGTATATATATATATGTGTGTATATATATATATATATATATATATATATATATACACACATACATACATAAATCTGGTCTCAGACACTTACTAGTTCTGTGATCCTGGGCAAGTCATTTAACCCTGTTTGCTTCAGTTTCCTCATCTGTAAAATGACGTGGAGAAGGAAATGGCAAACCACTCTGCCATCTTTGCCAAGAACACCTCAAATTGGGTCCTGAAGAGTCAGACACGACTGATCAAATATAGGTGTTATTCACCTATCTTTCTTACCTTTTTTTCTACTATTTCTCTTTGTTCCTTCAAATGAATTTTACTATTTTACCAGGATTTGTAATTTGGTAGTTTAAGTGGCCTAGAATCAAAACTGTGAATTTCAGTACCATTATAATTTGTATTGTCTTGACACAGCTCAACTATAAACACTAAACATTGCTCCATCTATTTTTTTTTCTTTAAGGAACATTTGTCATTGAGTATCTATTGATAATAATTGTCAAGATAGTGTTAATAATTGTTTCCTTTTCTATATACTATAGAACACAATCTGGTATGAGGAAGGGTTCTATCTTGGACTTTATCATAAAGGGTTTACTTAATAAAGTACTCAAGTGATTTCTTCATAAAGTAATCTCCTGTCATAAATCCCTAGATCAACTTTATGGAAGGTACCAGTATATTTGGGGTAATACTATTCCATGAATCAATCAAAACATATTTTATAAATGCCCACTATTTGCTAGGCACTGTACTATATGTAAATTAGAAAAAAAGTCACATAAATGATAGTTGCTGCTCTTCATAAGCTTACATTTTCTGAGGAAAAGACATAGACATATGTAAATATGTAGAAAATATAAAATAAATTTGTGCATATAATATGAAGTCTATTATTCAGGATATTGAACTGGGAAGGACTAGGAGAGCCGATTATTCAGTGATGAGCTTTTGGTCATAGGGATTAGGTTTGTAAAGTTGCCAAGTATTTCACTTATCTTTAAAAAGCATTATCCAAATCCATATGATTATATTACTATATAAATGAATATTACTGTAATCTATGTTATATCATATATTATATCATTATAAATAGAGAACACATTACAAGTAGTATATGAGATAACAAAGAAATATGTTTATATGTACATGCACACAGGCATGCCTGTCTCTATATAGATTTGTACATATATGTGTACCTATAGATATACTTCCATAAATATGTACATATATCTGTACACACACACAGAGACACACACATACCTTTTGTTGATCTATTAAGTAAAAAAAAACAACAAAAAAGCATTCAAAGCAGTTTAGTTCCTCTAAGCATCCTCCTCTGTAAATGGACAAGTGCTTATGGATTGCCAAAGCTGAAAGGGACCATAGAGATGATTTTGTCTGTTCATCTCATTTTATAGATGAGGAAACAGACCCAGAGAGATGAAATAAATTGTTTAATGTCAGCTGGGTTGTAAGTAGCAAAACTAGAGTTCCAATGATGTTTTCTGACTTGAGGCCAGAGTTTTTATTCACTACCTCATGGCTGTCTTCACTCTCTTGTAGTTCTTCCGACCAACACTTCCTAACAAGGCATTCTGAATTCCCTATCATAACTAAAAAATGAGTCCCACAGGGCTGTGCTATAGAAATACAAAGAACCCCCTAAAGCCACAAAATACTTTAAAGCTTGCTTCAAAAGGAGTTTTTCCATTTCTGTGTCTTTCAATGCATAGACATAAAGGTTTTACTACAGAGCTGGCCTTCATCATTGAAAGATGCTTGTGCTGCTGCTGTCCCTACCAGTGATAGCCTCTGGAGAGTTACCCATTTACTGTACAATGGATTAACAGCCAGAGGGCCTGGTTTGGAACCCTGTCTTAGCTCTTGGATCTCTGGGTAGCTATGAACAAGGTACTTCATTCACCTCTAGTCCTTATCTTGCTCCTCTGTAAAATGGGGTTAATCATAGCACTTATCTCATAGGATCAGTGGTAGCATCAAATGTGATAACATGGACTTTGTAAACTTTAAATTTCTGTAGAAATTTTATATTATTATTATTTATCATTGTTGTCATCATCATCATATCATTATATCATCATTTCTAGTGGTTCTCTGTTGCTTCAATGATCAAATATAACCTTCTCTGTTTGGCATTTTAAGCCCTATATATAACATGGCCCCAACCTACCTTTCCAGCCTTCTTATATATTACTCTTCTTCACAAACACTGTAGACCAACCCAGTTAGTTTTGATTCATCTCTTCATATACAGGATTCTATTTCTCATCTTCATGCCTTTGCACTAGATGTCTCCATGTGCCTGGAATGCATTTCCCCCTTATCTCTATCTCTCAGACCCTCTCCTTTCTTTCAGGACTCAGTTTTAAGAATTGCCTTGTACATAAAGCCTTTCTTGACCCTTCAGATGCTAGTATCTTCCCTCTAAAATTATCTTGAAATATATGTTTCAAGATAACATATAATATGTTCCTGCATTATTTTATAATATACCATATTCTTTAAAAATAATAAAGGTTTTAATTTAAAGTATTGAGTTCCAAATTCTATTTCTCCTTGCCTCCCTCCCCAACCCCTCCTTGAGGCACTAAGCAATCAGAAATAGGTTATATATGTAAAATTATATAAAATGTTATCTTATTAGTCATTTTGTATAAGAAAACTCAAGTAAAAGAAAAAATGAAAAAAGAAAGTGAAAAATGGCATGCTTCAGTCTGTGTTCAATCAATATCAGTTCTTTCTTTGGAGGTGGTCCTTTGGGATTGTGTTTGATCATTGTATTGCTGAGAACAGTTCTTTATCCAACAATATTGCTGTCACTGTGTACAATGTTCTCCTGGTTCTGCTCATTTCACTATACATCAGTACATATAAATCTTTCCAGGCCTTTCTGAAATCATCCTGTTTACCATTTCACAATAATATTCCATCACAATCATATACCGCAGTTTATTTAGCCATTCCCCAGTTGATGGGAATTCCTTTGACTTCCAGTTCTTAGCCACAAAAAAAGAGCTACATATATATATTTGAACAAATACATCTCTTTCTCTTTTTGGGATGTCTTTGGGATTTAAAGCTAGCAGTGGTATTGCTGGATCAAAGGGTATGCACAGTTTAATAACCCTTTGGGAATAGTTCAAGTTGCTCTCCAGAATGATTGGATTCATTCACAACTCCAAAAACAGTGAATTAGTGTTGCAGTTTTCCAGCATCCAACATATTCCTTTTTTGTTATATTTACCACTCTGGATAGGTGTGAGGTGATACCTCAGAGTTGTGTTAATTAGCATTTCTTTGAATATGCCATATTCTTATATAATTTAGTCTATTACTTTATTATATGATAATTTATAATATATTATTTACAATATATTTAATATGCAATATATTTAAAGATCATACATATTACTTTATAACATATCTCAATAATATATGCCCACAAACGTATATGCTTTCTATAATATGTTTATATATAATATATTAAGCTATAATAAAACAATGAATCAAACTAAATGTATAATAGAGTATATAGTTTTATATGTGTATAATGAGTTATGAATATACATACATATACAAATACATGCATATATTGTGTGTTCGTATACATGTGCATAATAGATTGTGTGTGTATGTGTGTGTGTATAATATTGAAGCTTGGGGGAAGGGATTATTCCAATTTTGTTTTTATATCCTTAGTGCATGGTATTTATAAGATACACAATCAATTCTTGTGGATTGATTGTCTATAGGTCTGGGACTTTGTGACATCATTAGAATTGTTGAACTTTCCGTTACCATCATAAAACAAACCTCAGATCACTTTTCAGATTTTTCATCCATTTCTCACTTTCCTTGTTTGCCAATGTGCAGAGCCTCAGTTCCTTCGGGAAGGTGCTATAATGACAGGAAAAATAAATTCATAAAAGGATTAGTGAAGCATCTCTGCAGCAACATTTTTTTAATCTATCCAAAAGCCTTCCAATCTCTGTTCAAGAAGGTATCATTTTAATATTAACCTTGTGAGACACAATTAATTTGAATTGATTCTGTTTCCACAGTTTTAGAGAAGAGATTAGATTAGAAAAATGGAAAGTAAGAACTAGAAAGGGATGTTTGAGTTGAATTGCCTCTTTTTCCAAGGCAGAAACCTGAGCGCAGAGAAGTTAAGCCCCACATCTAGGAGGTGCTGTGTTAGGACTTGAAGTAGAACCACATTCTGCATACAATAGTTCTCCATAGCAGTAGTTTTACATTGGTAACATGCATTTCTTGCTTCTTCTTTTGTTTCAGTGGTTGCTCTTCATGAGCTAATGCCATTGCCTATCATGACCAAGTGGAATTTAATTCTGGCCTTCTGCTTCTGAGAGGAAGAGAGGGAAGACAGGTCAACTTGGTGACTGAGCCATGAATTATGACTGAAGCAGACAGAGATTAGCCCTGGAAGAGGAAGTCAATATATCCTAAAAGGCACCTTAGCTTCAAAATTTGGTAATGATATTGAAATAGGTATTTTCTCTCCATCGCTTAGAGTTTTGCTGATAAGGAAGTCTGTATGTTTCTGTCAGGTGCTCCAAGGCAAATATCCCAACTCACACTCACACTGATAAGTTGGGGGCCCAGAGCTCCCAGCACTGTGCCTCCTCAGGGCTCTGAGTACCTCTGAGAAATTGTTTTTTTTAATGTTTTATCATTCACGAGTGCCCACTGGTATGTTTCCAATCCCTCTTCACTTTTTTCCTGCCCCCAAGATTATCAGCTGAGAATAAATTTAGTTAGAGAGCCTTAAGTTGTTTTTGGAAAAAGGTATTTACTAAGTTGGAACAATAAGAGCAGGTGATATAAGACACCTCTCCAAACATCTGCAACACATTCTTCCATGAATACCTAGAGTCT
Organism: Dromiciops gliroides; assembly: GCF_019393635.1. Taxonomy (NCBI): domain Eukaryota; kingdom Metazoa; phylum Chordata; class Mammalia; order Microbiotheria; family Microbiotheriidae; genus Dromiciops; species Dromiciops gliroides. The sequence continues at coordinate 403,366,314 of NC_057862.1, forward strand.
AGGGAGGAAGTGGACTCAAGCTTAGAGAGAACATGTGGCAGAAGTAACTAACAACTCCTAATTTCTGGAAGTACTCAAGAGGTTGCCCTTAGGCATGTTATTGTTTCTTTGCTGAGTTCCTTGTGGAGTTATGAATCTATGCCCAGTCTGTCCTTGGCTCTTCATGCAGGCACTACCACCAGCTGATCTGGAGGTACTTAGGATGCTGAAGGGGAGATGTGAAGTCCAAAAATCCTCTGGACTCTTAGAAGCTCTCAAAGTCCTGCAGTCAAAAAGTGTCTGGCAGACATTTCTAGACTCAAGTCTAAGACCAGACTTTCCTTTCCCTCCTTCCCAGAAATATATGACAAAAAATCCCTAATAGGCAAATAGTCAAAAGATATGAACAAATGGTTCTCAAAAATGAATTGCATGGCTAAACAAGTTGTGGTATATGAATGTAATGGAATACTATTGTGCTGTAAAGAACAATAAACAGATGGATTTCAGAAAAACCTGGAAAGACTTATACGAATTGATACTGAGTGAAATGAGAAGACCCAGGAGAACATTGTACACAGTATCAACAACATTTTGTGATGATTAACTGTGATAGACTTAACTCTTCAGCAACACAAAGATCCAAGACAATGCCAAAAGATTTATGGTGGAAAGCTATTCTCCATATTCAGAAAAAGAACTATGGAGTCCTATTGCAGACTGAAGCATACTATTTTCACTTTTGTTGTTGCTTTTTTGTTCTTCTTCTTGTTCATTCTTTCTTGCATTTTCCTCCTTTTGTTCTGATCAATATGGAAATATGCTTAACATGATAGTAATGTATAACCTATATCATATTACTTGCTGGCCTTGGGAAGGGGGAGGGAAGAGAAGGTGGGAGAAAAATTTGGAACTCAAAAATACCTTTACATGTAATTGAGAAAAATTAAAATTAAAAAAATAAAATGGAAAAAAAGAATTGTAAACTATTACCAGCCACATGAATGTATGCTCCAAATCACTAATAATAAGAGAAATGAAAATCAAACACACTAGCAAATTAGCAAAGGCAACAGATGACAAGAATAGTCCATTTTTTAGAGATTGTGGTAAATTGGGATTTTTGATGAGTTGTTGGTAAAGATGTGATTTGGGTCCATCATTCTAGAAAACATTTTATAATTATGTGAAGAAAGTGATTCAAACATCTATCCCTTTTGACAGTGATTCTACTACTGCTCTTATATGCACCAAAACATTTATCATAGCACTTTTTGCATAAATAAAGAACTAGAAATAAAATCTATCAGTTGGGGAAGGTCTAAATTAATTGCACTATGTGCATGTAATGAAATTCTACTGTTCTTTAAGAAATGACAAATTGGATTGACAAATTGGGATTGCATTGCCTCAGAAGGTGATAGTTCCCATATCACTAGTTGTCTTCAAGAGGAAATTAGATGATGATTTGTTGGGAGCAGTGTATAGAAAATTCCTGTTCACAGAGACTTTGGTGGACTTATTGACTTTTCTTATGTCTCTTCCAACTCTGAGGACAAAAAAGGGGAAAAAGGTAGAATATGTTTCTTTCCTCTGCTAGAATTTTAAAGTAGTCATCATAAAGAACTTAATGTATTAGATCAGTTCAAATAGATAATTGACCATCACTCCTCCTGACAAGCTGAAAGATTCAGTTGTACTTTAGAATGTTTTCTACCCAAACCCTTGGGCTTTGTACTTATTTGGATTTCTAAACACAATTCATCATCTTATCTCATGCACTATCCAAGGAGAGTTCTATGAAAGCTCAGCAAAATATTGGCAATCCTGCAGAAACCTCTGAAGAATGAATAAAAGAAAAATTATTTAAAGTTACATCAAGTAAGTGAAAGGATGAAACATCATTAAGACAGTTAATCCGACCTTAGAATATGAGAAAAGAAAAATCAGTTTCCTAAGGTGGGAAGGGACCTTGAAATATTGCCTCATCTCAGATGCTGTATCATGGCAGGAATACACCTCTAATAACCCAGTATGATAATTATGTAGCTAGATGGCATAGTGGATAGAGCTCTGGGCCTGGACTCAGGAAAACTCATCTTCCTGAGTTCAAATCTGGCCTCAGACACTTACTAGCTGTGTAAACCTGAATGAGTCACTTAACCCTGTTTGCCTCAGTTTTCTCACCTGTAAAATGACCTGGAGAAGGCAATAGCCTATATCTTTGCCAAGAAAACCCTAAATGGGGTCACAAAGGGTGAAATACAACTTAAACAACAGAACAACAATGTGATAACTAGGCACTACGTTTATCCCATAAATTCCTTAGTGAAGAGAAGATGGCACATCCTTATGACTGTATTCACAACATTTTTAGCTTGAGAGGACCTGCTAAAGCTTTTACTCCACTGACATAGCCTTTAAAAAACCCTAAATTTAATATGACAGAAAAGGAAAATGATAAATGTTGTAGAGGATATGGGGAAAATGGGACACTAATGAACTGTTGATGGAGTTGTGAACTGATCCAACCATTCTGGACAGCAATTTGCAACCATGACTAAAGGGCTATAAAACTGTGCATACCCTTTGACTAAGAAATACCACTACTAGGTCTGCATCCCAATGAGGTCATAAAAAAGGAGAAAGGACCTACATGTACAAAAATATTTATAGTGACTCTTTTTTGTGGTAGCAAAGAATTAAAAACTGAGGGGATGCCCATCAATTGGGCCGTGGCTGAACAGGTTGTGGTATATAAATGTAATGGAACACTGTAAGAAATGATGAGCAGGTGAATTTCAGAATAACCTGGAAAGATTTACATCAGCTGATACATAGTGAAATGAGTAGAACCAGAAGAACACTGTACACAGTTATAACAACATTGTGCAATGAGCAACCATGATTGACTTAACTCTTCTCAGTAACACAATTATCCAAGACAATTCCAAAAGACTCATGATTGAAAATGATATCCACATACAGAAAAAGAATGCAGTTGAAACCATATTATTTCCACTTTTACTGGTATTTTTTTCCTTTTGTTCTGTTTTTTCATTCACAACATGACTATTATGAAAATGTTTTATATTATTATACATATATAACCTATATCAAACTGTTCAGTTGGGCTTAACATTAAGATTCATGAAATTCAGGGCAGCTAGGTGGCACAGTGGATAGAGAACTGGCCCTGGAACAGGAGTACCTGAGTTCAAACCTGGCCTCAGATGCTTGACACTTACTAGCTCTGTGACCCTGGGCAAGTCACTTAACCCCAATTGCCTCACCAAACAAAATAAAATTAAAAATTAAAAAAAAAAGATTCATGAAATTCCACTTTTATTCATTTGTGTGCTGAAGCACAATTTCTTTTCCTTCTTAATTCCCTCTCCAGTCTTCTTAGTAAAAGCCATTTCATTCATAACCTTATGTCCAACCTTTAACTAAAAAACAACTATATATAATATCATGGTATGTTTTCTCTGCTGATAATGTTTCACTTTTGATTGATTATTGCCCTTTCTTCTTTGGTTTGAGGACAACTATGACCCTGCCAAAACTAACTAGAAGAAACCTGATTCTCTTCCTATTATTTATACTTTACCTTCCAAAATCATTCATTCATTCAATTATTTGATAAATTAATAAGCATTTATTAAATAGGCCAGGTCCTTGACTGGGCCCCAAGGAAACAAATTTTTTTGTTGTTTGTTTGGTTTTTTGGCAAGGCAATGGGGGTTAAATGACTTGCCCAGGGTCACACAGCTAGCAAGTGTCAAGTGTCTGAGATTGGAATTGAACTCAGGTCCTCCTGAATCCAAGGCTGGTGCTTTATCCACTACGCCACCTAGCTGCCCCCCAAGGAAACACATTTAAAGATGAAACAATGATTTTTTTCAAGCACCCTACGTTATTTTAGGAGATACCAGAAGTACATATATGCATTATAGAAACTAGATTGAAACAGAATAAATACAACACAATTCAATATGTGGTAATTAGGGAGGAAGGGAGCTAGCATTTGGGATTAGAAAAGGATGTAAAAGATGGTACCTGAGCTAAATTCTGAAGGTAGAGAAAGATTCCATAAAGTGTTGGTGAAAAAGGCATACATTCTAGGCTTGGGAAATCACACGTGCAAAGGCACAGAAATGGACATAAAAGCCCATTTTGACTGAATCCTGGATTATGGGAAAAGATATATGTAATATGCAGAATTGAAAAAGGCTGGCTTAAAGATAGGTTGGAGCCAGGCTGTAAATGGCTTAAAAAGCCAAACCAAGAATTTTATATTATAGTAATGGGAAAATGGATGAGCAATGTTTGATTGGGGCATTGGCACGTGTCCTCAGGTAGGAGTAGGGAGGGTAGAATCACCTCCTACCTCCCAATTGGACTATAGCTCTGTCCTCTTAGCCAGACCCATCAGCGGAGAAGTCTTGGCTTGGTTAGGAGGGTCTTTTTGATTGAGCTATGAGTTTGTAATTTTTCTTTTCATGGAAAACTTTTGGAAAGTGCACGTTAAATTGCATCTCTTCTTGTTTGAAAGTCTACCTGCCAATGCCTTCAAAAATCCTCATTGAAGCTTTCATATTTTGAAGTGGAAGTTTATTTTAAATGAACATAGGGGGTTGCCACTTAGAATAGCCACTGTGAAGGTTTTGATTATCCTGAAAGTTGCTGAGGCCTCCACTTTTCTCAGGGGCTCAATAGTCAAAGTTGCAATGAGGGCTTCCCTTTGCTTAGAATATTTACCAAAGGCCTTTTGGGTCATACTTCCAGAGTCACCCAGTTCCTTCCCCCAGCACTGGCAGGCACTTACATGATGCTTGCAGTACTCACTGAAATGGAAATTAAAATGAGTATTCTGGAAATGCCTGCTGGGTTTTAATATGTGATCTAGTAAGCAGGCGACAAAACCGGTTTTTAGGAGACTCTAGTCCTTTTCTCAGGGAGCCAGATGAGAGAGAATTGTGGCACACATCAGGGTAGAAAATAATCATACTTAACCCACTAAACCCCCCTTCTGTTCACAATGAAGTTACAATGGGCTCTCTAGTACAGTCTTTTATGTAATGCTTTTTCAGACTTCAGTAAGCATATGGAGAAGGCTGAGCACATCTCCTATCTGATTCTGGCTTTGTATATGGGCAGCTCTCCATCTAATGGATGCTGGTTTCCTGTTTCAAATCTGCCTCTTTCCCCACACTCCTTTCTCCCGTTAGAATGTAGTTTGGTGCTAGCCATTTTCAGGTCTGACCTTTATCCTAAGATTTAAGTATAATGATTTCCAGTGTGGAATGTATCATTACTTGAGTTATGAGAACGGCATTATGTGGCTTGTAAAACTACTCCTTGGATCTTCTCATTATCCTTCTTCCCCACCACCCCCAACCCCTACCATTACTGCTGTAGCATATTGATTCTCTCTCTCTCTCTCTCTCTCTCTCTCTCTCTCTCTCTCTCTCTCTGTTTGTCCTACTCTTTTGTCCTTATTTTCAAAACTGCAACTGTAGCCAACCCAGGACACTGCTGGGGATAGAGTGCTTAATGAAACAGTTGGTGTTCATGATTCCAGTGTGGTGCTCCTTGTCAATAGACATCTTTGAAAACTAAAAGGAGAATTAAGAATAATAATAGATGATATTCAGATGCTGCTTTAAGGTTTGCAAAATACTTTACATATACTATCTCATTTTGACAATTCAACTTAATGAGCATTTTTAAATTAGCAGGCACTGTGAGAAGTATTAGCAATACAGAGATAAAAAAGAAAAGTTCCTGATCTCAAAAAGCTTACAGTCTAATCTTGGGGAAAATAACACATACACAGATCTTAGAATTTGAGAGCTGGAGGGAATCTCAGGGGTTCCCTCAGAGGTTCTCATAGTAAAATCCATACCTGAGAAAGAATGTCCAACACAAGCCAAACAAGTAATTATCTAGCTTCTCTTTGAAGACCTCCATCGAGGGGACCCCATTTCCTCCCAAGGCATTCCATTGCATTTAGAAATAGCTTTAGAGCTATTCCAAGATGTTTTTTCCTAACATGAAACCTAAATGTTCATCTTTGCACCTTTCCCCCACTGCCCCTGGTTCTGCTTTCTGGGGCAAAACTGAACAGGCCCAACCCTACTTTCACATTACACTCTTCAAATTCCTGAATGCAGCAATCCTGTCCCACCCAAAATGAGTGTCTTCTCTTCTCTAGGTTAAATACCCCTCCCTCTTTCTTTCAACTGATCCTCATATGCTGTGGGCCCAGTACCTTTCAAAATCCCATTTGCTTTCTTATAGATGCTCTTCCACTTCTCAATATGCTTCTTCTTCTGTGGCATGCAGAACTGAACATAGTTTTCTAGATGTGTTCTGACTGGGGCAGAGCACGGTGGAGCTATCATCTCCTTATTCCCATACAGCATGAATTCCTTAGTATGTCCTAAGATAGCACTAGGTTTTTATGACAACCCATATTGTACTTGTGAGGAAAAAATCCATCCTCTTCTCAATAATTCTCAGGAACTCAGCAGTGAGGTAACAAAGGCTTTATTTTCTTCTCGTGAGGAGGCACCCTAGTGTGCAGCTAGTGGGTGCCCAGAAAGGGGGCTCGCAGGCCCTGTTTTATACCCTAGTCCCTAACGCGAATGGACCTTCCCCTTTTTCATCACTGGTCGGGGTTACCATCTACGGGCAAAAACTAGCTAATCAGAATGCAGTATTCCCACCCCTCTTCCTTGTATGGGCATAACTCAGGAGTGGACCTTATACTTCCTTATATGGACAGAACTCTGGAGAGGACCTAATTGAGACCAGGGCTCCCTGAACCATGTGACCTTGCTAACCTGAGGGGGAGGAGGGGATCTGAGACCTTTGTGCTACAAACAGGTCAGGAGGAGTATGACTGACTTGTTATATCCACATTGAGAGGAGACAACTACCCATTTCTCACAGTACTTCTGACTCATATTGAGCTTGTAGTCCACTAAGACCATCAGATTATTTTCAGACAAATTGCTAACTAGTAATTTTTAGAAAAAAATTCAAGTGTGAGACTTTTCATTTATCCATAGTGAATTTCACCTTAGATCTATCCAAGTATTGGGCCTTTGAAGATCTTTCTAATTCTAATTCTGTCATCCACTCTATTAGCTAATTTCCTAAATGTACATAACCTGCAAATTTGATTATCATGTTGTCTATGCCTTTATCCATTCATTAATAAAATTTTTCCCATATAAATATCTTATTATTTTCGAGTTACATTTAGAGATAATTTTCAACATTTGTTTTTATAAGATTTCTAGTTTCAAATTAGCAAGTAACCAGATATAGGTTATATATGTACAATCACATTAAACATATTTCTGCATTAGTCGTGTAATGAGAGAAGAATCAGATCAAAAAGGAAAAACCTCAAAAAAGAAAAACAACAACGACAACAAAAATAGAAATAGTATGTTTCAATCTGCATCCAGATTCAACAGTTCTTTTTTTCTGGATTTGGAGAGAATTTTCCATCATGAGTCCTTTGGAACTGTCTTGGACCATTGTATTGCTGAGAAGAATCAAGTCTATCACAGTTGATCAACACACAATGTTGTTGATAGCGTATACAATGTTCTCCTGGTTCTGCTCATCTCACTCATCATCAATTCATGCAAGTCCTTTCAGGTTTTTCTGAAGTCTGCCTGTTCATCATTTCTTACAGCACAATAGTATTCCATTACATTCATATACCACAACTTGTTCAGCCATTCCTCAATTGATTGGCATCCCCTCAATTTCCAATTCCTTGCCACCACAAAAAGAGCAGCAATAAAAATTTTTAATAGCATAGGGCCAGCATAGATCTTTGCGGCAATCTGTTGGAGACCTCTTTCCAAGCAGAAATCAAACTATTAGCACCACTCTTTTTTGAATCTGCTTATTTTACTTAATTAATCAAATTATACTGGCATCTGACTCACATTTCTTCATCTCATCCACAAGAATAATATCAGATACTTTACTAAGCACTTTGCTAAAATCTAAGTAAAATATACAAACAAGTAATTCATGGATCATCCTATCAAAGAAGGAAAAAAGTGGGGCAGCTAGGTGGCGCAGTGGATGGAGCATGGGCCCTGGAGTCAAGAGTACCTGAGTTCGGATCCGGCCTCAGACACTCAGCACTTACTGGCTGTGTGACCCAGGGCAAGTCACTTGACCCCAACTGCCTCACTAAAAAGAAAAAGAAAAACAAAAACAAAAGAAGGAAAAAAGTAAATACAAAATACATCCAAAGTAATTTCTAGAGGATAGAAGTAGGAAGAGCATGGATGATCTAATTTTATTCTTATAACAACCCAGTGAGGTAGGGGCTGTAGGTATTGTTATTTTAATAATGAAGAAATTGGGGCTAGAAATGGAAGATGACTAGCTTAGGTCATGGAGCTGAGATTCAAACATAAGTTTCTTCTGACTCTATCTGGTATTATTCCTTGTCCCTCACCCCACCCCCTGTGTGTATATACATATATATGTGTATGTATAGCTCCAGTAAATATATATTTGTGTATATGTATCTCCAGAATATATATACACACATATATACACATACACATATACATATATAATGAATTGTATAAAATAGAATCGATCTTACTATTAATTCAGAGTTATCAGTATCTTTAAGAAAAAATAATTTATTTGAGGAGGTTGGGGAGGTATATTACCAGTTTTAAATAAATATTTCATGTAAGTTGCATTGTAACTTCAATGAAGTCAGGAAAGATTTGTTAAAGAAATCTAGGGCCTGCCACTTACTTGGTTCCTGAGAACATTCATCATGGTATCTTATCTGATAGTGCTTTTCTCCCCCCTTCTTTCTTCTGTTAACCAAAATAGAAAAGTCAGTGTATCTGGGTGATATGTCCTTGGTGTAGCAGGACAAAACATCTCAGAGAAACTCTCTTGGTGAAGTTAAGATACAGCTTGTTCCTGGGGTCTGATGGAGAGTCGGTTTTGACTCTCTGAAATTTCCATCAAGAAAGTGCAATTACTCTCCTGCAATCTAAATACCTACTTGGATAAGCACCCCTCTAATCTTTAATGGCTCTGTATTCATCTCTGTACATTTCATGTATCTATTAAGTAGAAGTTCTTAAGGGTAAAGAAGGAGGGGACAGAAGTAAATTAAAAGGCATCTCTTACCTGGGATTCTTTTGAACATTAACTTTCTTGCCTTTCCACAGTCCCCAGATAGGAGATTAGCAGCTATGTAGCAGGATGAACAAGATGTTTCCAGATGTGTTATGATTTGCACCCACCCATGTCACAGGCTCCTTCCCCTTTATCTATCCTGAATGGAGGCACTTTCAATTTTCTAAGATGAAAGTTGATCTAATAGCACCCTTTTAAATTTGTAAAATAATAAAGTAAAAAAAATCTGTTACCTAACTTTTGCAAGTACAATCTCTTTTAGTAATATTGGTTGCTAGCATAAAATCAGAGGCTTGAGCATTTAACTTTTGGCTTACATAGTGCATCAACAACACTAGTCTGTTCAACTATTGAATATAGATTAATAACTACAAATGGAAAATAAACATATTTATCAGAAACTTTGAAAGAATTGGAAACCTTAAGTGAATTTCTGTATAATCTACATTGATACAATTTTATTTGCATATACCAACATTCAAGTGTGTGTATCTATATGCACATGTACACACATATATGTATATATTTGTGGACATGTAAACAATAGGTTTATATGTGTGTGTATACATGCGCATGTGTGTATACATGCATGTTTATACACAGTGGTATATATACCTATACATGTATATATGTAAATACACACATATGTGTGTGTGTATGTGTGTATAAAATTTAAGGTCTTTAAGTATTTGAAATAAGAGACTTGTTCTGCTTAGCTCGAAAGGGCAGGACCAGGAACAACTAGTAGAAGTAAGGAAGAAGCATTTAGCACAGTGCCTGATACATAGTAGGCACTTAATAATTTTTTTTTAAATAAATTGATTGATTGAAACAACTTTAAGCTTGATATCAGGAGAAACCACCTAAACAATGACAACTGTCCCCAAATGTAATGGGCTGTCCGAGAAGTCAGTGGGCTTCCCCTTAACTGGACATCTTCAAGCAAAGGCTGGATAGCTACATATCAGTATGTATGTCATAGAAGAGATTCTTGGTCAGCCATGGCCTGGACCAGACGGTCTGCAGGGTCTCTACCATTCCTGAGATTCTGAGACTTGGTGATTGTTTTGTGAAATCAGCCATAGAAACAAGCCATTGGGCCAGATCCTTTCAGTGTTAGAGCTAGTATCTATGTACCGATACTCTAATGGATTTGCAATCTTATTGGTGTGGAAGTCCCGTGAGTGATATATATGGCAGTTTATCCTTGTCTTCCCATTCTGTGTGGCTTTTGCTCACAATTTTCCATGATTATGCTATAGCTTGTTCCATCATCATCCTGAGGAGCTTCTTTGCATTCAATTGAAGTTGTATGGTTACAAGTGAAATATCTGGGCTGTCCATAGTGTATTGTCTACTCTTACCACGTGAGTCAGTCAGTCAGTCGGCCTAACCCTAACCTTAACCCTATTTTAGCACTGTGCTAAGAGCCAGGAATACAAATATGAAAAAAGAAGACAATCCCTACTTTCAAAGAGCTTACGATCTATTAGAGGAAGACAATAACTAAAAGAAAGCTGAAAAGGGTGTGGAAGAGGTCAAGTGCCTTTGGCATGGGGGCATGATGGAGAACTCCAGAGGAGTGCAGCTGGAGGGAGAAATGAAGAAATGGCTGGCTTTGGTACCCTCTTTAAATTTGAGGCTATTCATCAATTATCATATTACTTCATTGCTTGATTGCTTGCTATCTATGTGACCTTACTCATAGTGACAACCATGATGCACTTCTGTAGCTTCTTTCCACTAGGGATTATAAATCTTCCTTCCCCAAGCTCTTCAAATTTTCAGCTTGTCCTGGATTTGTGAGTAGGACCTTCTTATGGAGAGACTGAAGTGCTTCTTTAGCACACCTAGTATTGAGGCTTTAATCTCTCTCACTTTTCAACTGTGAATGGGAGAAACAATATGCACAGCAAGAATGATTAGAAATTATAATAGAGCAGTTTCATGGGGAGAGAATATGTACTACTTGCTTGGCTCTCAAGAAATTATCTCCTAATACCTTCCTCAATTTGGGGTATTCTTGTGTTTACATAATGACTTAGCTCCCCTCCCTAGTGAGTTGCCATTACTTTAGAGAGAGTTCTGCAATTCTTTCTCAAACAAGAATGACAATGCATGTTTTTCCTTGTGTAAGCACAGGTAATTTACCCTCACTGAAACACACACCTTAGGATTTCCTTCCAGTAGTCATAATTTATATACTGCCTACTATGTGCCAGGCAGAATATTAAACCCTTTACAATTATTACTTCATTTGATCTTCACAACAACACTGGGAGATAGGTGCTATTATTATTCCCATTTACTTATGAGAAAATAAGCCGATATAGGTTAAGTGATTTACCTAGGGTTACACATCTAGGAAATATTTGAGGTTGGATTTGAACTCAGGGCTTCCTGCCTCCAGTCCCAACACTCTATCCACTGAGTTAAGAAGTCTGGCAGAAAAACCTGGAAAGATTTAAGTGGACTGATGATGAGTGACATGAGCAAAACCAGGAGAATATTACACAGTAACATGTACATGAACATGTACACAGTAACAGCAACATTGTGTGATGATTCACTGTGATAGACTTTGCTTTTCTCAGCTATACAATGATCCAAGACATTTCCAAAGGAATCCTGATGGGAAATGCTATCCACATCCAGGAAAAGAACTGTGGAATCTGAATGCAAATCAAAACATTCAGTTTTCACTTAATTTATGGTTGGTCTTTTTTTCTTTATTTTTTGAAGTTTTTCCCTTTTGTTCTGATTCTTCTTTCACAACATGACTGATATAGAAATAAGTTTGATATGATTGTACATGTGTAACCTATATCAGATTGCTTGCTGTCTTGGGGAGGGGGGAGGCAAGGGAGGGAAGGAGAAAAATTTGGAACTCAAAATCTTATAAAAATGAATGTTGAAAACTATTTTTACATGTAATTCAAAAAAAAATACTATTAAGGGGGAAAAAAAAGTCTAGCAGTCTCTCTGGGTCCCCTTTTGTCATAAGTGGCCTGTATTCATAATACATCTGGCAGGATGCAGAGGTGCTGTCTGAAAATGGAAAAAAGACTTCACCTTTGTTCAAAAGTAACTGGCCCAGACATTTAGGAATTGAGACAATGACCTTGTCCTCATGAGTCTGTTGGGATGAGAATACTAACAGAAGTACCTCTGCAAAAATGGAAAGCTTTATTTGATTATGTCTTCCCTCCCACCTACCCACCCATACACCCATACACATATATACCTTTCAAAGGAGAAGAGATATCTCTTTTATAATATTGTAGGAAGCACATTTCTTCCGGAGTCAGAGGACCTGGGTTCAAAACCCACATGTGAAACTTGCTATCCTTGTGACCTTAGGGAAGTCACTTAATTTCTTTGGGCCTCAGTTTACATATCAACAAGAAGATAATAATAGCTAGCATCTATGTAGCATTTTAAGACTTGCAAAACACTTTACAAATATTAACTCATTCTATCCTTGTTATTGTTTGTCCTTTATTCTCGAAGAGGATGGTGACAGATTTCATGATTTGCACTGAATTGCATTTAAGTGAGGAAGGGCCATGCAAGGTCATCATCCTCACTTTCTTCTCCAGAGCCATCTGGGTCTAGTGGCAAGATATACATCAGGACTACTTGAGATGGCCCCTGATGGTTTAAGGCAATTGGAGTTAAGTGACTTCCCCAAGGTGAGGTGAGATTTGAATTCAGGTCCTCCTGACTCCAGGGCCAGTGCTTGATCTGCTGTGCTACCTGGTTGCCCATTCAATCCTTACAACACAGGGAGGTAGGCATTATTATCCTCATTTTATAGATAAGGAAAATGAGGCCAGCAAGTTAAGTGACTTTCTTAGGGTTACACAGCTGGTAAGTTGCTGAAGCTGGATATGAACTCAGATCTTTCTGACTTTAGGTCCAGTACTTTATCCAATGAACTACCCGTTGGCCTTCAAATGAAGGGCCTGTACATAGTAGCCTCTGAAGTAGCTCCCTTCCCACTCTGGAGCATGGTCATAGGAGCCCCAATAGCATTGTGTTTGTGCTTCTTAAGCTCATATCAGGCTTTATTTGATATTAGTTAATTGTGTATGTATTTTATCTCCCTAACTTCAACTTTATTACATGCTCCTTGCATGGAAGAATGTGTCTGATTTATCTTATGTGTCTCAGGAGAGGCAGCTTGGCCAAGTGGATAAGAGAACCACCATCAGAAACAGGAAGGCCGGGGTCCAAATCCTGCTTCTGACACATACTGACTGTATGACCTTCTGTAAGTAAGTCATTCAGGCTCTCAATGTCCCCAGACAACTTCCCAGTGGTAGAGCAGGTGGTAATCTGGTATGGGTAGAGGAAATTCTCTCCTTAGTAGTTCTGTCTGCTAAGAAAATGACAGGTCCAGTTCCATCCTCACCTTCTTGATAGCATATTATAGAACCTTATGCATAGTAGGCATTTAATAAATATTGAATTAAACTGAATTAAATTTTTATCTTGTTCAAAGGAAAGGTACATGGTATAATGGGAAGGACCCTGGTCTAGGAATTGAAAAGCCTTTGCCTCAGTCTTGGCTTTGTCATTCACTAGCCCTGCGTCTTAGCAAGTATTTTCTTCTGTAAGCCTCGGTTTTTGAATCTGAAAAATGAGATAGTTAGACTAGATGATCTCTAAAGTGCCTTCCAATTTGAACCTATGAATCTCCAGAGAGGACATTTTGATGAGTAACTTTCAAGGTAAATTCCTATAGGATCTTAATTGCATTTTTAGTGAAAACCAGAGAGATTGATAACTGAGATGCTTGGTGGAGAAAAATGGGGAGTAGATCCCTGATACAGAAAATTCTTATTCTTATTTTTGCTTCCTTTTCCTCAAGTTTTTCTCTAGTAGATATTTTAAAAGCTCTCAGATAGACATATTTTCTCCCTTAATACTAAATACTAAAGGTCTGTCCCAGAAAGGCCTTAGGGAAACCTTTAAAGAAGGTCAAGTTTCTTTGGCATCACTCATCTTCCCTTTTGTCAACTGAGACATCTTGATATTTTAGTGGGATGGTTCTAGTTGGCAGTGTGAAGATAAATGTTTAACAACTAGCTCTCCAGAAAAAAAAAGGTATGTGATTCATGTTTTTTACTTTAATCTGCATTACTAATATCTTCTCCATTACTTTCTTTAATCTAGACAATCAACAACCACAAAAATAAATCAAGCCCTGACTTGCAGCATTTGCTGAATCCAAGGTGTAAAATTCTCAAACTAAAAATTTAACAATCAGCTCTTACTGAGAGAGAGCTGCTTCTAGCACACCCCTGTGCCTAATAAATTAAAAAAAAATTATTACCTGGTACTCAGTCCTATGGCATCTCTGAACCTAGCTAGGCAATTACTTCAATGTTGGATAGACAGTCTGTTTTTGTGCCCATAATCAAAATTTCTCCAGGTTGGCAGAATCTGCTGGAACTTTTCATTTCACTTACATAGTCTTTAAAGACTCAAGGTCAGGGATATCAGAATACCTCAGTGGATGATCACATACATTATTACATAAACATTATAGAAAATACCTATTGCATGCAATGTTCTCAATTTGGTGCTGAATTAAAGAAATCTTTTGTTGGTGAGGAGAAATGGTATAAAAAACTTGGGAGAACAGAGATAATATAAACAAAAGATGTGACTTTGGGACCATAGCACAAGTGAATGAGGATTGAGTGTTATGTACAGTTTGGGACCACACATACAACACTGGGACTGAAGAATATTTGGGGGCTGAAGGACCCTGGGAAGTCCACTGAGTCTTAATGTCTTCCATACTCCTCCTTCCCCTCAGCCCCTTTCCAATGTACAACCAAATCATAGTGCACCTGCTTTTGCTCTTCATGCAGTGTGAAGCGTGTGGTGTTTTTTTATCAGGAAGATGAAAAACTACCCAAGCTATCAAAATGGTCTCATTTTCTATTCTGGATATGTTACTTAACCACATATGTGATCCTGGACAAACCCATTAGTTGGTCAATTAATAGGCACTATGCTAAGCATGGAGATGAGGGTGGCATGGGAGGGAATACAAAAGAAAAAAACAACATGGTTTCTCCCCTCACAGAGCTTACATTTGAATGGGGGAGACAACAGATAAATAACTAGGTAATATAAGGATGTGTGCAATGTAAATGGAAGAGAATCTCAGAGGAGAAGAGGTTTTGTGGGGAGAGAGGGAGAGTGGGGAAAGGTCTCTTGGAAAACATGGGATTTGAGCTGAGTGTCACGAAACTGGGGAAACCAGGAGGCAGAAATGAGGAGAGAGAACATTCCAGGAATGGAGGAACTACCAATGAAAAACACATGGAACAGGGAGATGGAATGTCTCAAGCAAGGAACAGCATGCTCATTGTGCCTAGATCATATAAGAGCTTAAGTGTATGAACATTAAAAAGTCACTTAAATGCCAGGAGCTTGAGTTTTCTCATCTCTAACATCTCTTCCGGTTCAAGATAATCTCTGTTCCTATGATCTAGCAGTGACTGTGCCTGGGGTAAATCCAGTCTTGTGGGGTGGGAGATGCAGCAAGAATGGAGCAGAGGCTAGTCTGAATGTAGATGCAGTCATGCCAAGAGAGGGCTGTTGTACATGTACATCCTCATATGGACAACATTCTGGGGGTGAGGCAAACCCCAGGGCATGGGTGCCATGGCTGACATAGGACCTTGGGGGTAGTGGCCCAGGGGTAGCTAGTGGGATCAAATTTGAACAGGCTACAGATTGACTTAGAAAACCACAGATTTACATGATTTCTGTTGTATTTTTTAACATTTTCCAACTGGATTTTTTTTTTGTGGAGCAATGAGGGTTAAGTGACTTGCCCAGGGTCACACAACTAGTGTCAAGTGTCTGAGGCTGGATTTGAACTCAGGTCCTCCTCAATCCAGGTCTGGTGCTTTTTCCACTTAGCTGCCCCCTCCAATTGGATTTTTGTTTTCTTTTGGTTTTTTGTTTGTTTGTTATTTTTGGTGAGGCAATTGGGGTTAAGTGACTTGCCCAGGGTCACACAGCTAGTAAGTGTTAAGTGTTTGAGACTGGATTTGAATTCAGGTCCTCCTGAATCCAGGGCCGGTGCTCTATCCACTGTGCCACCTAACTGTCCCCTCCAATTAGATTTTAAGCTACTTCGGGTCATATTTGAAAGTTTTGTAGGTGCTTGGTGGGCTAGAGTTGACAATTTTGCCCTTAGAGATTATGAGATGAGGGAGTGAGGAAACATACACCCCAAGAGAGGAAGCACAGCAACACAGGAGACTCCTCACCACTATCAGCACCTTGGTGCAAAGTACTATTCACTCTGTACTTATCCTTCTGTCTCCATCTAAATCTACCAGGGGCTGCTAGATGACAAAGTGGATAGAGGATTGGCCTTGTAGTCAGGAGGACCTGAGTTCAAATCCAGCCTCAGACACTTACTACTGTGTGACCCTGGGCAAGCCAATTGCCTCAAACATCTGGAGCCATCTTCAGTCGTCCTGATGTATGTCTTGCCACCGGACCCAGATGGCTCTGGAGGGGAAAGTGAGGTTGGTGACCTGGTACAGCCCTCCCTCACTTAAATCTAATTCGGTGCAAGTCATGACATCACCTCCTGATGTCATGGTCCTCTTTGAGAATGAAGGACAAAGAATAACAATAAATCTACCATGAAGTGGGAATGGAAGTCAGGGTCTGCTGGTAAGTCTCAGCACCACTGGAGAATATGGGCTCTTTTTCCTGTTCTATTCTTATAGTTTGTGTGTGTGTGTGTGTGTGTATCTATCTGTGTGTGCACGTGCGTATGTGCGTGTGTCTTAAACACCTTCTGTATGTGGAGATATAAAATGATTTCATCTATGACACATTTAGATCAAAGATGTGTTATACTAGCCAATATGTTCATAGTTAAACTGTCTTTGTAAAGTGTGTGTGTGTGTGTGTGTGTGTGTGTGTGTGTGTGTGTGTGTACACACACATGTGCATGTCTGTGCTTTATTATTGTGACAGTGGTTCAGGCACACACAATAGAACTGAAGTGAGATCAAGTTAGATTTATCTTAGGAAAATTCCCTATGGACATCTAAAGAGGCATAATATTCCTGAACTTATTTTCTCTTTTGGAAGTGATTTTCATGTTTGCAACCTCCTCTAGTATGGACAATGAGTTACTGGTGAATTCATCCCATTTCTAATTCCATGTCACAACAGACGGCTCTGTCTGGGCTGCAAAGGCGCCTGCTTCATGTTTGGATGATTTTCCAAATGTCTTGTGTTAAAGTGAAGGGAAAGGAGGCACGGAGTTCATTTCAGTTCTAGGGCCACGGTGGGAGTGTTGCCCTTGGTGACGAAGCTTTGTGTGAAGCAAAATGAAACCTTGTGAAATGAAAACAAAGCCTGGGTGAGAAGTAACTGAAAGGGAGAAAGAAGTCCAATACATGAGTGA
Source organism: Dromiciops gliroides (assembly GCF_019393635.1). Taxonomy (NCBI): domain Eukaryota; kingdom Metazoa; phylum Chordata; class Mammalia; order Microbiotheria; family Microbiotheriidae; genus Dromiciops; species Dromiciops gliroides. Next base: position 403,383,958 of record NC_057862.1, read on the forward strand.
AACAAGAATTTCCTACATCAGTAAGAACATGCATGAGAAATATCTCGTTTCTGGGTTGGCTTTTATTTATTTATTTTTTTAAAGAGCTGGGTCATGACTTGCAAACATACCTAACCTGTACTCATTGAGTCCCTGAATAGAATGTCCATTTGCCATTTACCAGCTAAACTACAGGGCCAAGTGATTCTACTCAGCCTTCAAGGGCCAGGCACAACGGAAGGAGCATTGGACTTAGAATCAGGAAGATTCATCTCCATGAAGTCACTCATCCCTGTTTGCCTCAGTTTCCTCATATATAAAATATGCTGAAGAAGGAAATGGCCAAACCACTCTAGTATTTTTGCCAAGAAAATCCCAAATGGGATCACAAAGAGTTGGACATGACTGAAAAATTACTGAAAAACAAAAATTTCCAAAGCATATAGACTCTGAAACATGCCATCTTTTGGTCATATGATTTTAGAACTGGATATAAGCCATCTAGTCCAAACCTTTTATTTTTTTTTGGGGGGGGGTGAGGCAGTTGGGGTTAAGTGGCTTGCCCAGGGTCACACAGCTAGTAAGTGTTAAATGTCTGAGGCCCGGATTTGAACTCAGGTCCTCCTGACTCCAGAGCCAGTGCTTTATCCACTGTGCCACCTAGCTGCCCCCCAACCCTTTTATTTTTCAGAAGAGGAAATTGAAGCCTATAGTGGAGAAATAAATCACTTTTGATGATTGGTTTAATTCTTGGGTCTATTAATGGATAAGATAGTCTTATATCATTACCTTACTCTTTAATGGGTATAAATCTTATCCCTCCAGCAGGATGATAAACTGGAGAGCCTAAGGCTCCTTACTATGTTTGTGCCATTGCTGCTCTTAATATCTTAACACCTATAATAAGAATAAGAATAATAAGCAGCTGGGTGGCACAGTGGGTAAAGCACCAGCCCTGGATTAAGGAGGACTTGAGTTCAAATCCGGTCTCAGACACTTGACACTTACTAGCTGTGTGATCCTGGGCAAGTCACTTAACCCTCATTGCCCCACCACAAAAAAAAAATCCAACACCTTATGTCTAACATAGGGCAGCACCCTCAGTGTCCTGAGAGGGGCAAGAAGCAAGCACTTATTAAGCACCTATTATGTGCCAGGTACTAAGTGCTCTACCTATATCTCATCTGATTCCCGTAACACCCTTGTGATATAGGTGCTATTATTACCCCATTTTATAGTACAGAAAATTGAGGCCTGAAGAAATTAAGTGCTTAGAGTCCCACAGGGAGTAAGTGTCTGAGGACAGATCTCAACTTAAGTCTTCCTGACTCCAGGCCTAGTGTTCTCAACAAATACCTGTAGATTTGATGGTCAGCTTAGTAAAATAGTGTGTTGGAAGCTGTCTGTCAAATAATGTATATTATCTTGGACATATTCTACCTCCTAAGTAAGATCTTTCCTAACTCTTTGACCCACCTCCTGCACTTCCAAAATCACCTTTTCTGTATTTTGAATTCACTTATCTGTCTACATAGTACACATCCCCCTCACCCCTTAGAATGTAAGCTTATTGAAGGCCAGGACTATTTCTGTTTTGTCTTTGTATCTCAAGCACCCAGCACAGAGGCTGACACATAGTAGGCATTTAACAAATGGCCATTGAATTACAATGAATTGGATAACTGCCATCTGGTGCACTGTTAGATTTCTTCTTGAGCAATTTGGAAGACCCAGATGACCCAATTGCCTTGTTTCTGTTGCCCCTGCCCATGTAATAATCAGAGGCTTCTGGGGATTGCTGATTTCTTTTAAACCAATCTCTCTCAAGCCAGGATATATAGTCCCTGAAACCAATGGCAATCTTTATGTGTTCACTGTGCATTTGGTTTAAAAAAAAGTTTTATCACTGAACCCATGGCTAAATTGAGCCCCTCCCCCTTCCAGTTTCTCTGTCAATCATTCTACTTATCATGATCTTGGCCTTCCTTGACTGTTTCTGGAAGCTTTAAGATACCTCAGTACCTGTCTCCCAGTGGAAATGATCTTACTGGTACAGTCCTTGCTGCATTTTAAAGTGAAACAGCAAAGATAACTTGGCTCAAAAAGAAATAGGAAATTTTTAACAAGGTCTTCCAGATCTCAAAGGATCTGTCAGGCATTTAAAATGGTGCTGCTGCATGGCTCAGAGATCAGCTCCCTTTACTATTCCCAAGGGCAGCTGGAACAAATGACTTAGCTAGGCAATGACCTTGACCCCTCCTTTTCTCTTCATCTTGCCAACCTCTCCAAATCCAACCCACATCTATGCACTATTAGCCCCTCCCAGTGATTCCCAAGGATGGCAGACAAAGAAGTGGGACACATTGCAGAATGTAGTGTATGGTCTGGAAGGTTTGCATTCCCTTCCTCTGGCACCTCTACTTTGAGACTATTCATAAATGTGATAAATGTTTATTAGATCAGAGCGGTCACTGCTATCCCAAATAATTTCTTGCCATCTCCTCCTACCCAGCCTGAAGTTTCCATCATTAATGTATCTCCCTTAAGTCTAAACAACAAAAGACAATGGTGCAGAATTTGTATTCAAAAGGCTCCTATTTAAAATGCACATGTGAAAAGAATATCACAAGCAGATGTTATATTTCCTCTTTCTCTGTAGAAAGGTGGAGACTATTGGGGTGGAATGTTATATACTCTGTATCATATGCAATCTAATCCAATAAACATTTATTATGTGCCTACTATACCAGGAACTGTGCTAAGTGCTAGGGATTCAATTAATAATTTTTTAAAAAAGACAGTATCTGCCCTCAAAGAGCTTACATTCTAATTGGGGAGATACAATACACAAAAAGAGGCATGAAAGGGTGGCTCAAGTCTGTGGGTGGAGTGGCGATGGTGGTGATGAAGGGGGAGGGGGAGGGGAAACTGGCAACAGTACATATTATGCCATGGAGTTGGCAGAGCAGCAGATGCAGAGTGGAGTGATATAATTTTGTTTAGTTGTTGTGTTGTTGATATAAGTACATTAATATGGGTATAATTCACAACAGATATCAAGACAAAGAAAATACCTTAATGAAACATCAAATAGAATGTGCCTGTCATGCAGGAGGAGGAAAAGAGCTGGGGATTAGTTTGACAGTTTAACCTATCTTTATCTTTGAAAGATTGATATATATGTGACGACATTTATCCTGAACAGGTAAATAATCATAGGTCTTACCTGAGGTCCCAGATATAATGAAATTTGATTTAGTTCAATAGCAATTTATTAAGTGCCTACTATGTGCAAAGTCCTGGGGATTGAGAGATGAAAAATTATTTAACCCTTCCTGGCTATCCAGAATCCTACATTTATTGAAGGTCAGTTTAAAACATGTATATGGATAAATAATATAAGGAAAGACATTTTGAAGGCAAAAAATAAGTAAAGACATTTTGGAGGCAAAAGATAAATCCAAAGAATTCTAGGAAAATTTGGAAAGAGACCATTTTTAGCTGAGCATGTCAAGGAAGATTCGATGGAAGGAGGTGAGCTGAACTGAGCCTTGGTTGAAAAAAAAAAGAATTCTGAAAAGCAGTGCTTAGTAAGGACGATGCTGACTTCTCCTGGCTGGCTCTGGGTAAGGGTATGGGTGTGGGTGTGGTGAGAGAAGGAACAGACAACACGCACTGGGAAGTGTGGCAAGAGGTGTGTTGTCTTCAGGAGGAAGCCACGTTTACCCGATTATGGAAAGGGGTCTTTGGGATGAAGGGGAGTTTGTTAACAATAAAACATGGATTTCAGAGAGAATAGTCAGGAAGAGGAAGGAAGACAGGGACTGAGGAAGACTGGGCCTGAGCTGCAATAGAAGTGTGCTGGTCGAACAGTGGAGAAATAGGCTCTTCTCCTATGCAGGTGGCAGTGCAAAATCACAAGAATTCGAAGAACAGGAAGTAGGAATTTCTATTCCGTGGGACAGGAGGAAGTGCAAGTAGGGAGTGGTTTGTAGACAAAATAGCCCAAAAGTTCTCATCAGACTTCTGGTGTAAAGGAGCCTAGGGTCAGGTGTGCCCCAGGTGGAGCTGCCTCAGTTGATGATCATAAGGAAAGGGAGGCCTGGTGAGACCTTTGAGAGCCTGAAATCCTTCTCTTCCTTTTTTGAAAACAGAGAGTGTAAGTTCCATGAGAGCAGGGAATATTTCATTTAAATAATGTTTATTATTAATGTGATTGCTTGGAACTCTATTTGTCTGGCTTTAGTTTTAAGGCGCCTCTCCTTTTGGCTACAGTTCTACAGAGAAGATGACCATTAGCAGTTCAGCAGGTTCATACAGAATGGGGCCTAGCATATAGTATACAGTCTGAGAGATTTTCATGGGTTGAAGAACCCTGAAAAGTCCACTCAGCCATAATATCTTCTAATCCTTCTAACCCTATTCATTTGCATTAACATGTAGTGTCTGTTTAGATAAGGTTGAAAGAGTAGACAGGTTGTTAAAATTTTGGAAGTCATTTATCTCTGAACATTCACTGGGGCTTTTATTCATTCCATTAATGACTCTCCCCCAAAGGTGAGGGCACAAGTTCTCAAAACTTTTTTATTTGAGACCCCTTTTCACAATTAAAAATTGTTGAGTTTCCACCCAAAAGCTGTTGTTTATGTGGGTCATATCTATAAAGATTTACCACAATCGAAATTAAAATGTCTTAGTATTACTATAAAAAATAATTTTGACCTCACAGATCTCTTGAAAGACTTTCAGGGAGTCCTGGAATCCCAGGATCACACTTTGGAACTGCTGGGTTAGGGCTTAAGTTCCCTTCTCTATCTTTTGGCTCAGATGAAGGTTATATTGGGGGTGGGGTATGTGCCTGCTAGGAGTTGTGAGGCATATGAAAATATAATCGACCCTGAGAATGGAGACTTTTAGTTTGGGCCTGGGTTTCCCTGAATGAGGGAGGAAGGGTACCCACCAGTGCCCCTGCATTGTTATGGCGTGACCTCTATCTGCCCCAGAGTCCTAGTTTCAGCTCAAGGCTTTTTCTCTTCCTCCAGGCCTGACTGCTGCTGCACCATCTCAATTGCCAGCTGGTTACTATGGAAACGGACCTCCTGAGGAAGCTGCTTTTTTTCCCTCATGGGCTGGTTGTAAGAGAAGGGGAGGGGCCTGGGAGATGTTGGGGGCTTTGTGCTAGGCAAAACTATCCTCTTCGGGGCCTGGAGAAAGAGACTGGCTCTGGAGCGAAGGGTTGGTAGGCTTAAAGGTTTACGTTGCGTTTGGTTTTGGTTTTTGGTTGTTATTGTTTGATTTTTTTTTCCTTATTGTCTTACCCCCAGATAACAGTGACTCAAGAAGGGTATTACATATCAATCAGGGTAGGGCTTAGGGCTGGTTAGACAGCCTATAACATGATTCCCTTGTCTCTTGAGTCTAAGGTTGGCTTTAGAGAAAACTGGAATTGGGAGAAGTTTGCCTTAGAACCTCATCAAGTGTCCAATTGAAAGAGACCTTGGAATAGGCAAACTCAAGATCTTCATTTTACGCCTGGAGGAAATTGAGATATCTGATACCTATGTAACCCTAGTCAAGTCATTTAACTCAGTTTCCTCATCTGTAAAATGAGGGGGTTTGATCAAATATCCTGAAAGTTCCCTTTCAATTCTAGATCTGTGAACCTATAAAGCCCAGAGATGTCAAAGGACCACAGAAGTATTAAATCGCTGAGCTAGGATTCATTGTATCATAGGGTCTAGAGAATTAGAGCTTTATGAAGTAGGTGTGGTTAATATCATTATTCCCATTTTATAGATGATAGAACTGAGGTTCAGAGAGGGCAAGTGGCATGTCCACAGTCACACAGCCAGTAAATGAGAGAGCCAGGACTTATGAAGAATCTTAGACTTTAGAGCTACAAGGCCTTCTGCTCCAACCCTCCCTCTTTGCAGGTGACCAAATTAAGGTCCAGAGGGATGAAGTGGGTGGTCCAAAGTCATATAGGTAGCAAGTGGCAGGGTCAGGAATGCCCAGTCTTTGATCTCCATGTCTAATATTCTTTCTAGTACATCACACTTCCTTTGGTTCCTCTCCTCCATTTTTGAGCCCCCTGAAATGTTTTCATGTTGTTTTACCACCATATTGGGACATGTTTAAGATGAGTTGTTTTTTTTTTTTCAAATGCTGAGGCTTTGCTCCTTTAAATATAAAAACTTTTTTTAATTAAACACCTGGGAAGGAATGTTTTATTAAATCCATTTGACTTTTCCCTAATGACCTAGGTTCATCATGATGAGAATCATGCATGTACAGTGTTGCTTTTAGGAGCAAAAGAGCTATAGTAGGCTACTTAGCACGCTAAACTGGTTTCCTTTGAATTCTTATGTCTGCTTTTTTTGCTTTTTCTAGCTTTTCTGTTGTCAGCTGTTACCATACCTGCCTATAGTAATTCTCAGCTACACTTCTATTTGCTGTTCCTAATCTGCTGTGGACTTAGAAACCACAGAACCACATGTATTAGAATTGTTTGTAAAAATAAATAAGTAAAAGGCTTTGAGTGATGGTTTGAAGAGCTTTACTCTAAGTAAATTACAGAATACCACTGCTCCAGGGTGATGTTTTTGTTTTTTCTCTCTCTAGCTTTCTGGTACTTAAGTATACTCCATGTGGGTGAGGTATACTGTAGTTTATTTACATGAAAAGGGAAAGAGAGGGAGAAAGAGGGGGAGAGATAAGGGGAGGGGAAGAAGCTCTTTATTTTCCCAGTCTTCCTATACCTTACACCTCCCCCCCCACACACACACACGCAGCACATATTCTTTAATCTAGTGACGATGGCCTCCTTACTATTCTCCAAACAAGACGCTCCATCTCTCAACTCCAGGCATTCTACCTTGCTGTCTCCCAAGCCAGGAGTTCTCTCCTTCCTCCACTCCAACTACTGACCTCCCTGGCTTCCAACTAAAATCCCACCTCCCACAGAAAGCCTTCCCCAACCTTTTTTAATTCCAGTATCTTTCCCCTACAAATTATTTCTTCTTTGTCCTGAATATGGATTTCTTTGTATATATCTGTTTGCATGCTCTCTCCCTGCCTTATCCCCCTTAGATAGTAAGCTCCCTGAGGGTAGGAACTGCTTTACCTCTTCTTATATTCTTAGCACTTAGCACAGTGCCAGGCACATAGTAGACAATTAATAAATTCTTATTAAATTGAAAATGCTTATTTAAGTCAAGGTAGTCTCCACTTAATATAGCTCTTTCCCCCCACCCCACCCCATTTATCTTCAGCTTAATGTTCTTTTTACTTCCTATACTCTAGTTATGATTTAATTCCAGCCTAGATAGAGTATCCCAATATCTTCCTAATTGGTTACTTTGCCTCACCTCTCCTTTTTGCTATTCATCTTCTACTCAGTTACTAGATTGATATTTCTAAAACATAGGTCTAATCATGTCACTCTGAGAAACTTCAATGGCTCCCCGTTGACTTTGGCCTGAAGTACAATTTCATTTGTTTGATATTTAAAGCCTTCAAATTTGGCCTCCAAATCACCTCTGCAGGCTTATTGCATTTTATTCTCCTCTACATTGTCTACTTCACAACTAAACTGGCCCATTTGTTGTTTCCCAAACAAGACATTCAATCTCCAGCTCTGTGCCTTTTCAGGGACTGAGCCTCAGTGACTAGCATGGACCATACTTCAACTTCTTAGAATTCTGAGGCTTGTTGTGACAACCCAAATGCTAGAGCCTCCCCTGACCATTACTTTGTATTTACTAATCTGTGCATCTATTATTTTCCTTCAAATGAATGTGAACTTCTTGAAGGAAGTCACAGTTTTCTGTTTTTGGCTCTGTATCCTCAGTACAGTGCCTAGCACATAGAAGGTTTTAAGTAAATGCTTATTGAATGAATGAATGAATGAATGAATGAATGAATGAATGAATGGATGGATGGATAGATGGATGGATGAATGGATGAATGAATGGATGTGGATAAGTGGATAAGAGACAGGACTTCCATGGTCCTTATATAGCCCTGTTAGTCCCTTCATGGACAAAGAGACTTTTTACTCTTACATTAAAGAAAGAAGATATTGATTGGAGGCAGGGATTAAGGAGAGGCAGAGATGGTTACTATTCTCTGTTGACTGCAAAGGTGGCTGCATTCATCATCATTAGTGTTCTAGTTTCTGAAATCAAAGGTAGAAATATGAGTGAGTGCTCACTTTTTAGGCCATGTTATCTTATCCAATCAGGTATTTTGTGGAGAATGTTCTACAATGGGGCTTGTTACCATCCAAGGGTCGCTCTGTATCTGTACATCTCACCCTAGAAAAGGATCAAGATGGTGGTATATTTCTAGCTGCGTAGGCTAAAGAGGAATTTCACTGAGTCATGAAGAAGGGAGAAATGAGTAATTTGTACAATGAGTCACATACAAACCCCACAGGCACACTCTTCCCTTTCAGGTTAAAGCACCAGAATAGTGGAGGAATGCTTCATTTCCAATGTCCTCTTACTGCCTTCTTGATTTCTTAGATAAAAATCCACCATATCAGTAGAGTTTTTGTAACTTTTCTTGGCATGTTGAACCAATCAAAATCACTGACTCTAGAAAACTAACCTGAAAACTGACCTAGGAGATCATCTGGGTGCCTTAGGAAATTGTCTCCTTGCGATGCAATCTGTTTGAAAGGCAACTTTTTGAGGGGGAAGAAAAAGAATATTTGCCATCTGCATTAATTCATCTGGCACATATTTAATTACTAGGCTGATTTAGGTTTAGTCCCTAAATTCCTGTGTCAGATTTCTTACCAATCTAGCATTTGCCAATGCATCATGATTTTGAAAGCGCCGCTGATAAATCATTTGGCAAATACATCTCAGACCTTTAAATAATTTTTATTTCCTGTGATTTCAATTGTCTCTGCATCTTTCCTTGTAAATAGTTGAAGAGTAAGCACATTTTCAAGAGCTGTAGGGAGGCTAAGATGCCAGTTGCATTTTAAAGATATAGGGGCATTATCGTTCTGACTGTAAGCAATTCTCTTTTAAATCATTGCAGTTTCTGCTTTAGCCTCCAGCTATAGAATTCTTTTCAAGCCGGCAGTGAACTTGGCAGGCAGCCAGAAGAAAAAGAAAGGTGTTTTGGTCCACCAAAGTATTTTGAGTGGTTCTTAGTGATACAGTTTTCTTCAGTACATCTGCAAAACATTTTTCTGAAGTGAATTTTCATGTGAAAAGCCTCCTTAATCATCACCAGTATTGTTTGTCTCAATGCAGTTATTTAACTGCCCCCCTGGGTGCCGACAAAATAAACAAGGGGATCTTCTAAAGAGTTTTGAAAGTGGCAGGTGCTTAGTCTGTGCCCCATTCACTTAGTTTGCAATGACATTTTTGTGCTAATCTATAGACAAACAAGAGACAGGTGACACACCAAATTGAGTACAATGTGTGAGAGAAGGGAATCAGCCAATGGGGCTAGAGCTGGATAAGATGGTTTTTTTTGTTTTTGTTTTTATTTTTTTTGTGTGTGGTAAATGCGGGCAGAAGTAGCATTTTTTTACTTTCTTACAAACTAGTTTATTCACTGTTTACATGCTGAGTACATAAATCCAACATATTTAAACTAGAACTGTTAAGAAAAATTTCCCTTTTAAATAGAAAGATAAGGGAGATTCAGTACTACTAAGATCTATACACATATGATTTAAAAATAATGAAAATGAAACTTAAGATCCAGGAACATGTTAAAATATAGGTTTATTTTTCTGTGCTGTTGATTAGGCCCTAGGACTCAAAATTCAACCTAGTGATATTTTCATAATAAATACTGGAAGGATAGATAGATAGATTGATTGATAGATAATGAATGATAGAGAGATGATAGTAGATGGATAGATAGAAAGATAGAAAGATAGAAAGATAGAAAGATAGATAGATAGATAGATAGATAGATAGATAGATAGATAGATAGATAGATAGATAGCAGGGCATGTGCATATATATATAATGTGTGTGTGTATATATATGGTGGGATTTAGGGAATATATGATCAGTATATATATATATGAACAGATTTACTAGTCTGTCTTCTATTCAATTGCTATATCAATACATAAGTTCTGTTTGCATCCTCCAGGAGACAGTTTTCTTTCTTAAAGTTGGGTGTTCATCTATTTAGTGAGCTTTGATGTGGAGTCCATCCAACTAGGAATAAACAGAGAATAAATTATTCACTGTTACTCTCTTTTTTCCTCATTTCGTCCACCAGTAACTGAATGAGATTTGAAGGGACACTTCCTTCCTTCCTTCCTTCCTTCCTTCCTTCCTTCCTTCCTTCCTTCCTTCCTTCCTTCCTTCCTTCCTTCCTTCCTTCCTTCCTTCCTTCCTTCCTTCCTTCCTTCCTTCCTTCCTCTCCTTCCTTCCTTTTCTTTCTTTCTTTCTTTCTTTCTTTCTTTCTTTCTTTCTTTCTTTCTTTCTTTCTTTCTTTCTTTCTTTCTTTCTTTCTTTCTTTCTTTCTTTCTTTCTTTCTTTCTTTCTTTCTTTTTTTAAACCTCAAGTAGATATTGAGTGAGCAGATGGGCAGCTTGTTGTCTTATATAAGCAACCCACAAGCACTGGATGATAGAACAAGGTAACAGTAGAGTAGGAGAGAAAAGACATGTTGGGGAGGAGGGGTGTTTCAGTCTCACTTGTTAGTTGGAATCCACATTGAGCTCCCCATTCCACAGTGAAGAGGCAAGAAATATAATCCATTTGGTGGACTTATCCTTCATATGCTTATAAGTAAGCTGGATTATACATCAGATAGAGTGAGCTTATGGAGGGGAAAGGGCTGCATGTTATTAAATGCAAACAGCTGTGGATTGAGGGGTAAAACCCACTGACTAAAATCCCCCAATTGCTGACATGCCCCAAGGGGCTGTTGAAGGAATTCAAGCCCCCAAAATGAATGATTACAAGGCGTATCTCTTGTTCTTCTGACAGTTTTCTACAGAATGCACAAGAGATGTATTTGGTACAAAAGTGATTCATGGTAGCACATTTAGCATCAATCCTCCTGTAAAGTTTCTTTGCACCAACTGACAGCATCTTTACCTAGCATTACTAAAACATTACTAAAATTGATAGACAATCAACCAAATCTTACAGGATCCAGTGTCCCTACCAAGTTTGCTCCTCCTAATTCTGTCAGAGATACTTAAATTCACCCCATGACTCAATTCCAGATTTTGGTTTTATCTTTGATTTTTCTTCTACCTCTCTGTGTCTCCTATCTTTATCCAACGAACTGACACATCCTGCCATTTCTTCCTCTTCAATTTCCTGCATCCTTTCCCTCCTTTATTCTCATATCTGCTAGGCTCATCCAGCCCCTCATAATCACCTGGCAAGGCAATCCAGATCCTTCCCCTTCTACTTTCCCCTCTTTGTAATCCATTTTTACCACCATATTAACCTTCCAAAGGCACAGATCTATCCAAATATGTTACTCCACTGTTAATATTTTTCAATGATTCCCTGCTGTCTAGTGAATAAAATTGGAACTCCTCAGCCTGGCATCCAAAAGCCCTTCACAATTTGATACCGCCCTCCTTTTCATGACACATCTTACATTAGTTCCTTAAATACTTGATATGTTACAGTCAGAGTATTATTCTCTATACTGTATAGGTCTTGTGTTGTTCCTTCTCCATGCCTTTGCTCATGTGAATTCCACTTTTAAAAATTCTGCCCATCCTTTAATGGCCAATTTGGATGCCATTCTGGCAAGGCTTCCCTGGTTTCTGATTCCCAACCCATCTCATTTGACTTTGCACCTCTCTCATAACCTTATCATTCACTATTTTATATTATTGATTTTTGCACATGTGTCTTCTCCTCTGACCAAGCTGAATTCCATGAAGGTAAAGATGATGAGCTGTTTAATCTTTGTATCTATCCTACTATCCTGATTAGTGATTTTTGCTCATAATAAGTGCTTTTAAAATGTTCATGGAAGGCAAAGGAGAGCTAGTAATCACCAAAGCCCAGAGAATTCCAAAGCCTCTAGGAACTCTTTTCAACTTGCCTTTCTAAGAAGCAAATTCCCTTTATAACAGTGGATGCAAATAGCTGAATGCTTTGTCCTTGTAGAAACTCTGGCTCTTTTATGCATCTTGACCATATCACTTTTCTTTTATGGCTAAAACCTGTTGTTTTTTAACCAGAGCTTAGCAGACATATTCGTAAAAATCTGTCATTCCCCCCGCCATCAAACATACACAAATTCTCCTTGAAATGGAATAACAGGATCCAAGGGCTAGATGAAATTTCAGAACATATCTAACCCAACTCATATCTGAACAGGGATCCCTAATACAATGTTCTTAACAAGAAGAATATTGAACTCCTGGATAACTTTAATTCTTGGAAAGTTTTTTCCCCCTTATATTGAGCCTGAAATCTGCATCTCTTCAACTTCCTCTATCATTCCTAGTCATGCCATCTAGGGACCCTGGACAAGTTGCTTCCCCTCTATGAAACTCATTTTCCCCTTCTGTAAAATGAAGGGGTTAGATTATAGAGCCTCTAAAGTTCCTTTTAACTCTAGATCTCTGATCCTGTGATCTCTTAGGTCTAATCTATCTAAACCCTTTTAATACTTGAAGACCATTAGTATGTCTTTCTAAGTCCGACAGGCTAAAAATATCTAGATCCTTCAAATGAGTCTCATCTGATATTCTACAGTTTTCTTAGCATCCTACAGATATACAGAATGTCTGAGTATTTTTAAAAATATAGTTCCTACAATTTTACACAATGTTCTATTATCTGGTTTGACTAGAGAAGAATATTGCAATATTATTACTTAGTTCCCTTATTCTTGGCAATATGGCTCTTTTGGCTGCCCCCTCACATTGTTTATTCATATTGAATTTTTAGTCTACTAAAACCCCTGTATTTTTTGTTGTACCTGTTCTGTTTTCTAAACAAGCCTCCCACTTTTTATATTTTTAAATTTTCTTTTTAATCCAAGCATAGAACTTGTCACAAACTATAGGAAACTCTTTGGATTTCCTCCTTTATTTTACTTAATTTAAAACATATTTTTTATTTATTAACATTATTTTCTTTTTTAAATTTGGAGTTTCAAAGTCTCTCCATCCTTTCATTCACTGAGAAGGCAAACATTATAAAATTATACATGTGAAATCATACAAAATGTATTTCCATATTTACCATATTGCAAAAAAAGGTTAGAAAATTATCCTTCAATTTGCACTCAGAGTTGTTGGTTGGTTGGAGGTAGCTAGCACTTTTTCATCATGGGTCATTTGGATTTGTTTTGGATCATTTTATTGTTCAGTGTAGCCAATTCTTTGACAGTAGGACATTACTACTTTGCCGTGCACAGTGATCTACCAGTTCTTCTCACTTCACTTTCCATCAGTTCATATGAGCCTTGACATGGTTTTTTTTTTTTCTGAAACTGTTCTCCTCATCATTTCTTATACCACAATAGTATGCCATCACAATCACATGCCACAGCTTGTTCAAACATGCTCTCAATTTCTAATTCTTTGCCACCACAAAAAACTGCTATAAATATTTTTGTACATATAGGTCCTTTTCCTTTTCCTGTTATCTCTTTGTGGTAGAGCCATAGTACTGGTATTACTGGATCAAAAGGTAGGCATATTTTTATAGCCCTTTAAACATAGTTCCAGATGGTCTCCAGAATGGTTGGACCAGTTCATTACTCCAACAGTTCATTAATGTACCTATTTTTCCAAATCCCCTCCAGTACTGTTGGTGAGGTGGTATCTCAGAGTTGTTTTAATTTGCCTTTCTCTAGTCAATAGTAATTTAGAGTTTTTAAAAAATATGACTATAAATAGCTGTGATTTCTTCTGATAATTGTCTTCATTTCCTTTGCCCATTTGTCAATTGGTGATGGCTCTTATTTTTCTAAATTTGATTCAGTTCTTTATGAAGACTTTATCAGAGAAATTTGCTATAATTTTTTTGTTTTTGGTGGGGCAATGAGGGCTAAGTGACTTGCCCAAGGTCACACAGCTAGTACCTGTCAAGTATCTGAGGTCAAATTCGAACTCAAGTCCTGCTGAGTCCAGGGCCAGTGCTTTATCCACTGCTATAATTTTAAAATATTACTTCATTTTTATAGTACTTTTTAGCAAAATGTATTTTCCCTACTTAGCTCTTTTAACTAGGTCGATTTTTGCTGTTGCTTTGTCTGAGATCATTATTGGCACCCCTGCCTTTTTCACTTCAGCTAAAGCATAATAGATTATTTTGTAGACCTTTATTTTAACTCTATGTGTGTCTTTCTTTTTCAAGTATCTCTCTTGTCCACAACATATCAAATCTATTCTGCTATCTGCTTCTGTTTTTATGGGTGAGCTCATCACATTTACATTTATATTTACATTCAGATATGATTTATAACTGTGTATTTCCCTTCATCCCATTTTCTTCTATTTATCCTTCTCTCTGTTTTTATCCTGTCCCTCCTCAAAAAGTCTGTTTTACTTCTGACCACTGCCTCTTTTTTTTTTTTTTTTTTTTTTAGTGAGGCACTTGGGGTTAAGTGACTTGCCCAGGGTCACACAGCTAGTAAGTGTTAAGTGTCTGAGGCCGGATTTGAACTCAGGTACTCCTGACTCCAGGGCCAGTGCTCTATCCACTGTGCCATCTAGCTGCCCCTTACTGCCTCTCTTAATGTGCCCTCCATTTATGATCTTCCCCCACATCTCTTATTCCCTTCCCCTCCTATTTCCCTATTGGGTAAGATAGATCTCTATACCCAATTGAACTCTGTGTGTGTGTGTGTTTTTTTCTCTCTTTGAACTAATTACAGGGAGAGTGAGGTTTAAGTGTCACCTGCCATGCCTCCCCCACTCTTTTCTCCTCCATTATCAAAGATATTCCTTCTGTGTCTCTTTTATGGGAGAAATTTTTCATCATTCTTTTTTCCCTTCCCCCTTCTCCCAGTGTATCTCTCTTACCCCTACATTTTTTGGAGATCATCCCAACATAATCAACTCAAACCCATGCCTTCTCTCTATGTAGATGCCTTCTAAATGGCCTAATAATGATAAAGTTCATCAGCATTATAAATACCATCTTCCCATACAGGAATATAATCAGTTTAATTTTATTGAGATCCTTGTGATTGCTCTTTCACATTTACCTTTTTAAACTTCTTGTGAGTCTTCTGTTTGAATGTCAAGTTTTCTGTTTAGCTTTGGTCTTTTCATCAGGAATGCTTGAAAATCCTCTATTTAATTAATTATCCATTTCCCCCTAAATGATTATACTCAGTTTTTCTGGGTAGCTTATTCTTGGTTATAATCTTAGCTTCTTTGTCTTCTGAAATATCATATTCTAAGACCGCTACTCCTTTAACATGGAAACTGCTAAATCTTGTGTGATCCTGACTGTGACAAAATGATATTTGAATTGTTTCTTTCTGGATGCTTGCAACATTTTTCTCTTGACCTGGGAGCTCTGAAATTTAGCTATAATATTTCTGGGAGTTTTCATTTTGGGATCTCTGTCAGGTAGTGATTAGTGGATTCTTTTAATCATTAGTTTATCCTCTGGATCTAAAATATCAGGGAAGTTTTCTTTCATAATTTCTTGAAAGATTATATTATGGATTTTAGGTAGTCCAGCAATTCTTAAATCACCTATCTTCAAACTATTCTCCAGGTTAGTTGTTTTTCCAATGAGATATTTTATATTTTCTTTTTTCACTTTGTTTTATTGTTTCTTGAAGTTTCATGAAGTCATTAGTTTCTACTTGCCCAATTCAAATTTTTAAGGAATTATTTTCTTCAGTGACCTTTTTGTACTTTTTTTCCTCTTTGGCCAATTTTGATTTCTAAGGAGTTCTTTTCCTCAATGATTATTTGTGACTCTTTTATCATTAGGCCAATTTCTTTTGGTTAGGTGTTATTTTCTTCAGTATTTATTGTGCCTCTTTTTGCCAAACTGTCAATTCCCTTTTCATAATTTTCTTACATCACTCTCATTTCTTTCCCCAATTTTTCCTTTACCACTCTTTTCTCTTCCTTTAAATCCTTCAAGAATTCTAGCTGTTCTTGTGTCCAGTTAGCATTTTTCTTTGGGTTTTGCTTGTAGCTGTTTTCACACTGTTGTCTTCTTCTGAGTTAATGTCTTGGTTTTCCCTACCACCATAATTCTTTTTTTATGGTTGAGTTCTTTTTTGTTTGTTCGTTTTCTAATTTTCCCAGCTTATTTCTTCAATTTTAATTCTATGTTAAAATTGAGCTCTGCTTACCACAGGGTGAGGAGGCATCGTGCCAATCTTCAGGACTTTTCATGTTCCTGTTTTCAGAGCTCGTTCTGAGGGTCTGTAGGTTTTCAGTACTTCCAAGATGGTGTTATCCTGGGATAGGCATATTCAGTGTTCTCCTGGTTTGCTCTCTGGTTTTCCTCTAGTAACGGCCCTTGATCACTTGTATCTGCAAATACTAGTGCTCCTCTCAGCCCTGAAACTGTCACCCTGTTCCCTGCTCTCCTGCTGCTGCAAGTGCTAACTCTTCTCTTGGCCCTGGAACTGTGAGCAGGGCCCCTGCTCCCTTTGACCAACCATAATTGCTCCTCTCTACCCTGGAACTGTGATCCAGAACTGCTTATGGGTAATAGAGTTGCCAACCAGCACCCGCTGTATCCAGTGCCAGTATAAGGTCTCCTGTAATATGTTTCTGATTAGTTGTCTGACCCCATTACTGTCACTGGGCTGAGAACTCCTGAAGTTGCTGTTGTAGCAGCCTTCAAGGCTTACCACTGGTACTGCTCTTTTTTTGGATTTCAATTTCCTTATATGTAAAATGAGGCATTTGAACTAGATGATGTCTAAGGTTCTTTCCAGGTTTAAATATATGATCCTGTGTTTCTATGATCAAATCAGTCCATTCTTCTATCCTGCTGAGATATTTCTGGTTGTTGACTCTGCAATCCAACATGCTAGTTATGTCTCCAAGTTTCTTCTGATGTGCATGCCTGACAAATATGCCATATAGGCCTGTATCCAATTTTTGATAACAATGCTGAACATGAGCACATCTTTGGGGCATTTCATTAGCGACCTCTGCCCCCCCCCACAAGTTTACATGGTCCCATTAATGATGATTTCTTGGGTTTAGTCATTTAACTAGTTCCAAATATAGATAACAATATTATCATTAATGCACATCTCTACATCTTGCCCAAAAGCATAGCATAAAAGATCTTGCCACATATTTTTGCTGAAACCTAAGTATATTGTGTCTTCTGCATCTTCCTCATCTAGTAGTTTAATTACCCTGTCAAAAAAAGAAATGAGTTTACTCTGGCATGACCTGTTCTTGACAAAACCATGCAGGCTTTCTATTATCATTTCCCTTACTAAGTGCTCACAAATCATCTCCTTAATAATATATTCTAGAATTTTGCCAGAAATAGGTATCAAGTTCATTGTTCTGTATCTGGGAAATGCCACCATTTTCCCTATTTTTTAAAAATCAGGAATCTGGGGCAGCTAGGTGATGCAGTGGATAGAACACTGGCCCTGGAATCAGGAGCACCTGAGTTCACATCCGACCTCAGACACTTAACACTTACTAGCTGTGTGACCCTGGGCAAATCACTTAACCCCAATTGCCTCACTTAAAAAAACACAATCAGGAATCTACTCTTCTTCAATCCTAAGGCACCTATTTCATTCTTCATGATCTTACAAAGACTATAGTAATCACACATAGCAGTTCTTTCAGTATCCTAGAGCATAGTTCATTGAGACCTAGTGATTTAAACTCTATGAGTATGCCTACATGATGCCTGAACATCTCTTTACTTCTCTTGGGTTTCCATTGCCCATTTTTGTAATGGTTCTCTCCAATCCAAGTACCATTCTCCTCGGGAGGAAAAAACTTAACCAAAATAACATGTGAATAATTCAGCCTCCTTACAGTAGTTCACTGTTATCAGTCCATCTGCCATGGACATTTTGGTTCTAGACCTTTTTTGATCCCTTTCTTGCCCCCAACATAGCCAAAAATGAATTCTCAAAAACTGAAAAACAATCTTTAGCATTCATTGCTAATCTCAGTTCATTTTGGGCATTAGTCATTTTAATACTATTTTTACAGGACAGTGTTAATAAGCCTTTTGTATTTATCACTTACTTGTCAATGCTTCCCTCTTCTAAACCTATTTGGTTTTATTTTTTCCTTTTTATTGATATCTTTTGTTTTTATGTCACTCAAATTTTTCCCTGTAAACTTCATCCCACTCCATTCCAGAGAGCCAGCCCTTACAATATTATTTGAAAGAAAAAGGGAGAAAAAACCCCAATAAAACCAATCAATACATTGGAAAAATCTGAAAAGTACTCAGCATTCTATTGTCATGGACTCTATGCCCCACCTCTACAAAGGAATTATGGAGGTATTTTCTTATAGCTCTTCTTTGGGGCCATGCTTTTTCTTAGTAATTTTGCAACATCCCTTTCCATTTTGATTGTTGAAGTAACTATGTATATTGTTGCCTTGACCCTGCTTACTTCATTCTGCATTGATTGTGTAAATCTTTCCATGGTTCTCCATAGTCATCATCTTTGTTGTTTCTTACAACACTGAAATCCATTACATTCATGTGTTATTTCCTAGTTTAGCCATTCTCTAGTCAGCGGGCATCTGCTTTGTTTCCTGTTCTTTGCTACCACAAAAAAGTGTCGCTACAAATATTTTAGTTTACATGCGGACTTTTTTGTTGTTGTTAGTGACCTCTTTGAGGTTTATGCATTTCTTTTATTTAATCATAAAAACATTTTCTTATTTTCTAGTTACATGTAGAGATACTTTTCAACATTTTTTTTAGATTTCTAGTTTCAAATTTTTCTCCCTCCCTCTCCCTTCCCCAAGACTGCAAGCAGATACAGATTATATACGTACAATCACATTAAATATATTTCTGCAATAGTCATGCTGTGAAAGAAGAATTAGAGCAAAAGGGAAAAACCTCAAAAAATAAAAACAAAAACAAAAATAGAAATAGTATGGTTCAATGTGCATCTGTTGCCACAGTTCTCTTTTTCTTTTCTTTTTTTGGTGGGGCAATGAGGGTTGGTTAAGTGATTTGCCCTGGGTCACACAGCTAGTAAGTGTCAAATGTCTGAGACCAGATTTGAACTCAGGTACTCCTTAATCCAAGGCTGGTGCTTTATCCACTGTACCACCTAGCTGCCCTGACACAGTTCTTTTTTTCTGGATTTGGAGAGCATTTTCCATCATGAGTCCTTTGGAACTATCTTGGACCATAGTATTGCTGAAAAGAGTAAACACTATCACAGTTGATCAACACACAATGTTATTCATACTGTGTACAATGTTCTGTTTCTGCTCATCTCACTCAATGTTAATTCATGTAAATGCTTCTAGGTTTCTCTGAAATCCACCTGCTCCTCATTTCTTACAGCACAATAGCATTGCATTACATTCATATACCACAATTTATTCAGCCATTCCCCAATTGATGGGCATCCTCTCAATTTCCAATTCCTTGCCACAACAAAAAGAGCAGCTATAAGTATTTTTGTACATGTGTGACCTTTTCCCTTTTTTATGATCTTTTGGGGAAAAAGATATAAGAATGTTATTGTTGAGTCAAAGGGTTTACACAGCTTTATAGTCCCCTGAGCAAGGTTTATGCATTTTAGCACTGGAATCACTGGCAAAACTTGAATACTTTAGCCACTTTATTTTCATAATTCCAAACTGTTTTCCCAAATCCTACCAATTCATAGTTCCACCAAAAATACACCAGTGAAACTTCCCACAAATTCTCCAACATTGGCTATTCCTGGTTTTTTGTTCATTTTTGACATTTTGGAAAGTATGAGATGAAACTTTAAGGTTATTTTGATTTTCTTATTATTACTGATTTGGAGTATTCTTCCATATTATCGTTCATACTTTTCAATTCTTCTTTTGAGAGCCATTTATTCATATCCTTTGACCACATGTTTATCAGGGAATGATGTTAGGTCTTATGTATTTCTGTTAGCTACCTATTTTTCTTGGATAACAATTGCTTTTCTTAGAAATTAGATGCAAAGATTTTCCCCCTTCAGTCAACCTCTTCCTTTCTTATCCTACAAGCATGAATTTTGTTTGTGAGAAAGCTTTTCAATCTAATGTAATCAAAACTATCTACTTCAGTTTTTGTTACAACCAAACTGGTACATGTTTTTGTTTTTTAATATGGATTTGGTTGTGTTTTTGGTTTTTTGGGGTTTTTTTTGCAGGGCATTGGGGATTAAGTGACTTGCCTAGGGTCACACAGCTAGTAAATGTCAAGTGTCTGAAGTCGGATTTGAACTCAGATACTCCTGAATCCAGAGCCAGTGCTTTATTGACTACACCACCTAGCTGCCCCCTTTAATATGGATTTGTTGATGATTTCCCTGACCATCCACATTTATCTCCTTATGTAACTTTTCTTTTTTGTTCTTAATGGAATAACTTCTGCTTGTGTCTTTAGAATTTCATTTTCTAGAGTTTTCTATCTCTCTTGGTCTAATTTGCCCTACAAAATATTAAGCCATTGGATCCAACTTATCTTTATACTTTTTGAATTCTGCCTTTGTTAAAATCTGGCCTACATGTCAGACCATGTTAAACTTTCCCTTTATTCTGTACTATTAACTCTGTGTTGGAGTGATCATTTGTCCCCAGTGTGTTCCTTTTCCTTCACCATTCCTTCTTTTTGGTCAGCGTCTTGTCCTCTGTCTTTCACACGATGAAAGGTTCATTAAGGCAAGTTAGAAATTCATAAGCTTTTCTTATTTTGGCAGAGAATGCACACACCAGTGCATGTCTAGATGACAATAATTAAGATAGGGGTTCTGTCTGACCCTGGCTCAAGCCATTTCCCTGGGAGTTTCATTCAATAGTGCAACAAAATGAGGTACTTTAGGGTCATTCAATAGCAAGCAAAGGAGAGTCACCATGCCACGGAAGGAGAGCAAGAAGCATTATTGCTTACCCAACAAGGAGAGGCAAAACCTCAAGTTAATTTATTGGAATGAAACACCCTTGTCTGAATTGTCCATCATGGTCTACTAGACAAGTATCTGAGAGCTATTGGAGCTCCTTGTGGCTACTTTATACTCGGTGGTATCAAGAGTCCCCTGAACCAACCAAGTCTTAAGGATAGTTTCAAAACTAGCCTAACTTGCACAGGGGCAGGATTAGGATATTGCCCCTACCTCAGAAGGTATTATTACCCTCCCCATATCACAGAAAAAAAATCAACACTGAAGTTAAAATTTGTTCAAGATCCACATTTCAAGAACAGAGTAAGAAATGACAACAGATCTCTCTACGACATCCTATTAGGCCACACTTGGCAAGCTTTTTGTTTTGAATGGAATGTTTTTCAAACCCCACTTTTCTTCCCAGGTTCCTATTCCATTTAAAAGTATGGCTACAGTTTTGGAATCACCCACTTGTGCTCTTTCATGTGATCCCTAACTAGATGATGGTCTCACTTTTTGTTAGATGTGTTAGACATTTTGGCATCTGGGGAATTAAATGTTGTCAAAGAAACACATCTTTTCCTGTGCTGAAACACCGAAATGAGCTGTTTGCCATTAGCTCTGTTCTGCAGCTTCCATTACTCACAAATCCCCAAACCACCAATTCATGCTATTTCAGTATGAAATTGGGTAGAAGGAGGCCTGAGATTCTTGCAGGAACAATTGTAGAACACACTATTGTAATGACCATTGCCTCTCAAAATACTCTACAACCTGAGCTATGGCCATGCCTGACAAATGAGGTAGGGGATGGGAACAAATGTCTGGATGACTCAGGAAAGAAAAAAGATAAAGAGAACCTATTTGTTCTTGAACTGTCTAGATAATTTGTATGTATTTCAGGCAGCCTCCTATTGTTGTTCAGTTGTTTCAGTCACATCTGACTCTTTGTGACCCCATTTGGAGTTTTGTGGCAAAGGCACTGGAGTGGTTTGCCATTGCCTTCTCCAGCTCATTTTACAGATGAGGAAATTGAGGTAAATAGATGTACAGTCACATAGCTATTAAGGGTCAGAGGCTATATTTGAAGAGAGGGAGATGAGTCTTCTGACTTGAGGCCTGCTGCTTTCTCCACTGAACCACCTAGCTGCCCCTACCCACCTCAGGCTGCCTGCCTCTACTTTAATGTGCACATCAGCTTCATATCTGAGAGAAAACAAACAAATCCTGGTTCTAGAGTTGAAGAAACTGGGTTTGCATCCTAATGCTGTCCTGTTACTACCTTTGTGGCCTTAAAATCTGTCACCCTCTGTGTCCACATCCATAAGATGAAGGTGTTGTATTAGATGAGCTTTAAAGTTGCTAATGTTAAAAACAAATTTTTAAAAAAGAAAAAAAATAAAGTTGCTTCAAGTTCTGTGATGTTCTGAATGTAGATAGGTTTTAAAAATACCTTAGAACCCATCTAATTAATTTCTTATGTTTTATTTATTTATTTTTCAGTTAATGAGAATTTCTATTTTTCCCCACAATGGAAAAAAGAAAAGGAAAAGAAAAGCTTTGAACCATTGTAAAAATATTCATTGTGCAGATAAAAACAAATCCCCACATTGCCTACAAATGTATCCCACTCTAAATACTTCATCCACCACCTTTCTAATAGGGAAGTGGAGGGATGCGTGTGATATTCTCATTCACTGGTCCCCTGGGAACACAATTGATTATTCCTGTTGATTAAAGTTTTGAAGTCTTTCAAAGTTTTTCATTTTAGTAATTCTGTTATAGTATAAATTGGTTTTTCGGTTCTGCTCACTTCACTTTGCATTAGTTCATACAAATCTCCCCAGATTTCTTTGAAAAATCCCCTTTAGTGGTAGCTAGGTGCAAAGTGGATAGAGCACTGGCCCTGCAATCAGGAGGACCTGAGTTCAAATCCGGCTTTAGACACTTGACACTTACTAGCTGTGTGACCCTGGGCAAGTCACTTAACCCCAATTGTCTCACCAAAAAAAAAAAAAAAGAAAAGAAAAGAAAAAAAAGAAAACATCCCCTTTGTCATTTAGGTTTTTGAGGGCATAAAAGTATTCCATTCATATGCCATAATTTGCTCAACCATTCTACAATTGATACTCCTTTTGTTTCCATTTTTTGACACCAAAAAAAGAGCTTTTATAAATATTTTTTACATATGGGTCCTTTCCCCCTCTTTTTGTTCTTTTTGGAGTATAGAACTATAGTTAAACAATAGTGATATTGCTGGGTCAAAGGGTATCCATGTCTTAACATTTTGGCTTGTCCTTATTTTACAGATGATGTGGGAGAGCATCCTCTCCCCACCCAAAAAAGAAATGAAATGATATTTTGATTTTTTAATGAATTCATACAGGCATTAAGTATCAAGGTCAAAATTAAAACCCAAGTTACCTGACCCTAAATCCAGTTATTTTTCCTATTGTTTCCCCCAGTAATGTTAAAACCCTTCAGGGCTAGTGCTGGGAAATAGTCTTGTTATCCTCATTCTTTATCAGCAGTTCACTAATAAGGTGATAAAGAAATTTGTCAGCTTCTTTGTGAAGAACAAAAAATATGGTAGATAATAGTTACCTATAGCTGGTATTCATAGAGCTTAGTATTCATTCACCTTAAAATGCTCTGAGGTTTTAAGGTGCTTTATGTGTTATCCCACTTAATTCTTACAACAATACTGTGGGATAGGTACCATTATTACCTTAATTTCATAGATAAGAAAACTGAGGCTGAGATAGTTTGTAACTTTCACAGGGTCACATAGCTAGTAAGTGTCTGAAGAATTTGAACTCAGGTCTTCCTGACTCTAAGATCAACACCCTGTATACTGAGCTACCTAGCTATCTTAATCATGTAGTAGTAGTAGTAGTAGTAGTAGTAGTAGTAGTAGTAGTAGTAGTAGTAGTAGTAATAAATGCCTCATGTTAAGTTTTTAATGTGCAAGATGAACCCATATCTATTATCTCATTTGAACCTCAAAATAATTCTTTGAAGTACTGTTCCCTTTTGGTCAATGGAGAAATTAGAACATAGGTATCAAATGACCTGTCTAAAGTAACACAGCTAGTTAGTGACAGAACTAGAACTAGAATCCAGGTATCTTGGCTCCCAGATCAAAACTCTTTTCATTATGCCACACTTTCCCTGGAGGTGGACTATCTTAAAGAAACATGACTTATTGCTATAATTCTCATGAGAAGAGCCAACATTTACAATATTCACCTATTCCAATGAAGCTGTGATCTCACCAATGCAATGTCTCCTTTGATGATATACAGATCACAATCCATCCATGCGTGCCCATCCTATATCATTTTTGTCCATACCCAATATACCAGATCCTGTCTTCTCTTCTACTTGGTATCATGAGGATGCCAGTAGAACACTTGGGCTTTCCATCAGTTATATCTTGTTCTCACCATATAACCAGCTCATCCTCTTTTATGGCCATACATCTCTAGAGCCAACACGATGAGCCAATATCACACTCAGGACTTTAGAGCTGGGCATTCTGATGGTTATTGCAAAATAGCATGTGATGATCCTTCTTGTCACTGTTGCTAGAACTTCAATTGACTTTTTTTGTGTGTGGGGGGCAATGGGGGTTAAGTGACTTGCCCAGGGTCACACAGCTAGTAAGTGTCAAGTGCCTGAGGCCGGATTTGAACTCAGGTCCTCCTGAATCCAGGGTCAGTGCTTTATCCACTGCACCACCTAGCTGCCCCTACAATTGACTTTTAGAATTTTGGGGTAACTGAATTTTTTCCTGTTTGCTTAAAAGCCCATTACTTTCAAGTACACAAGACTAACCTGGAATGTCGGAGAGGGTCCTAGAGGGAAGATGTCTGTTCTATAGTGAAAGTCAATTTAACAAAACCATTAATTTGAGTTTCTGCAAATAAACAGTAGCTGTCAGCCACCATCAGAAGATACACAGATAGCACTTTGTAATCCAAATTGCAAAGTGCCCAAGAACACAACTGAATAAGAGAAAATAACTTTCTGTGGTTTTTAAAGTCTGTGTATTGTTTTAACTTTCTGGCCAGGATGGTTCATTTCAGTGCAGTTTTCAGAAAACTAGATATTGGGTTGTGCCTGCCACATTTCATCAGTCATGCTGCATTAGGCTACATTAGGAGCTCCTCTGAATTCTTTTGGTCTCAGATTTACTGCAAGATGAGGCACAAATCCATTTATGAACTCAAGGAAAGAGACCGTTAGGGACAGTCCCCTTTCACCAGATGCGGGAAGCATGTGCTTTTTCTCCCTCCCCCTCCCTCTCCAAAGAATTAAAAACTAAGCAAAGGTATAACCAAGAGGAAGAAAAGAACTCAAAGACACGGGGCCGGGAATTTTCATTGTTCAAGATTTCCACCTTTAATTTTAGGCAGCATTGCTAAGACAGGTTAAAAAAAGAAAATCTCAGCACCAATTTCTTATTCAAGAAAGGTCTGGCTAGCCCACTTTAAATAGCTCTTGGATTTCAGTGTTTCTATGGGCTCCATGCTCACTGATGATCTAGCATAAATCTGGTCACACTGTCAATGGTTATTAAAAATAAAGCCTATTTGGTTGAAACAGTTAGGAAAAAGAGAGCTCAAAAGAAGATGCCTGAGAATGATTAAAATTAGCTCAAGAAAGAAGTAATTGAAAGTCTCTCAATACACTGCCATCTTATCTAGCTGTAACTGAGCTATCTGGCAGTCTCATTTATCTGGAACCAGGGTGAACTGGAAAGGAAGTTAAAAGACCTTTGAATTATCTGAAGTGATCTCACAAAGTTCATGCCCCATTGGTTGTGTACTTTCCCATAGCAGCTCTCCTTTAGAAGAGGTCCTCAGACCCTTACTCAGAGCCTATGTGCTTTTTGACTATATACAGTTTTATAAATATATTAATGTCTTTTGTTTTTATATCACCTTCATCTCCAAATATGTACATCCACACCCTCTCCCTAGAAAGTCAACTCCTATAACAATAAAGGAAGGGAACAAATAAAAGACAGTTCAGCAGCATAAACCAGAATATCAATTGAATTTGGGAGTGCATGCCTTGCTCCATACCCATAAACCTCCACCTTTGCAAAGAAGAGAGGGAGGCAAAGTTTCTCATCTCCTTTTTTGGGTCAGGCTTAGTCATTATGATGACACATTATCATTCTATGCATAGTTCTGACAGATTTGGCTATCTGACTTTCAAGTCAACTGCTGGTTGGAAGTAGCAGATTAGAAGGAAAGAGAGAGGATGCTCCAGGTATATTGGAGACAATGAGAGATAATGGGCTGAACAGGCTGACATCAAATGTGATACTTTTCTGTAGTGGATCATTTTGTCTAATCTATTTCCTCTGCTTCCCATTTCCTTCATCCTCCCTCCCTCCCATTTTTACTTGTCTAATCTTAATCACCTTTCAAGGTCCAGTTCAAATACCACCTCTTCCAAGAAGTCCTCTATGATTCCTCAACATGTGATCTCTTCTATCTCTAAATTTGTACAGTAAATTATGCCTCCCTTATGTATATATCACATTTTTCTTTATAATATAATTAACTACATGTGTATCTTACCTCTCCCAACATACTAAATGTGACTTCAGGTCGAGGACTATATCTTATTTATTTTTTTAAAGTTCCTTCAGTGCCTACCACAGTGACTCGCATTCAATGGACATTGAGATGAATTGTTGATTTGAGACAGGAAGAGTAAAAAAAAAAAGCTATTTTAGGAACTACGATCCTGGAATATCTGAGCACAGAAGTTTGGGACCATTGGTGCAGGGGTCACCAACCATAATCATCTCAGTAGTCTTCAGTGGTATGTTATTGTTTTATCTTATGTTGTGGATGTTGGTCCTTCATTTTCAAAAAGGACTAATGACTTCATGTGTGATGTCTTGACTCATGCATGAATTGTATTTAAGTGAGGAAGAGTTGCACAAAGTCATCGGCCTCACTATCTCTCCCAGAGTCATCAAAGTCCAAGTGGCAAGACAAAAGTCAAGATGACTGGCAATGGCTGGCAGTGGATGCCATTGATGTCTTTGATGTCTGACTAAGCTCTAAGAACTCCACAGTGACTGCTTCAGTTGCCTTTATGGCCATCAGAACAAATTGTTTACATCTGCTCATTCTGCTAGTGGAAGTCTTCACATGCTTTGGGTAAATACTCCCCTAACTCACTGACTAGTTTGAAGCCTATTGGTTACTCTCAACCTAGTTTAACCCATGCATCAAGACAGTGTTACCAGGTTGTATCTGTTGTACATGCTATGGCTTATTGGAGCCAAAGGTGAGAGTAGAATGCCACCGAAGGTGGAGAAGCAGACCTTAAAAGGGCTTAGCAGGTCCTTATACCAGAGGTGTTAGTCCTCTTTGAACACCCACATATGCTTTATTTTATATAATATAGTAACTGACATTCTTAACAATGATTAAACATTTCCTAAGCACCTATTATTCCCTGATGATGCACAAACATAAATCAAACTATCCCTATCCCCAAGAAACTTACAATTATTTCAGGTTAAATAACACATACACGTATAAATATACTAAAATGTAGTTTTTATGGGGAGGTAATAGGGGCTGGAGGGTAAGGAAAGGCCTCAAGTTGTCGGTGGCATTTGAGCTGACCCTTGAAGGAGCTTCGGGATTCTGAGGTAGAGGTGAGGAGGAATTACATTCCTTCTAGGTATGAAGGACATTCTGTGCAGATGCAGAGGCAAGAGATGGATTACTGCAGGTGAGGAGCAATAAGAAGGCCAGTTTCATTGTACCTAAGAGAGCGTCAACAAAAATAACAACAAATCTCATTTTCTTAGTATTTTAGGTTTTATAAAGAACTTTCCTTAGTTCAAATAGTATTATCCTTCATTAGATAAAGATCTGAGGTTCAGAGAAAAGCAGTGACTTGTCCTTGGTCACAAGTTTAATTTTGTGTAGAATACTGTGAGAAAGTAAAGGAAAGTCTATTTTACATTTTATAAAAATTTCCATCAAGAAATGACTACAATTTTTAAAAATCATAATATTAAATTAAAGGGAAAGCTCAGTTAATTCAGAATGGCATTTTTTTCATTCTAAACTTAGCAACCATAAATAAAAATCAAGTTCAAATAAGACTACAAAATGAAAAATAATCACATACAAAGTTGTGAATGCTAAATTAGTCACCATTTAAAAAGTATTAATTTAGGAAAAATGATGACAAAATATTCATTAGCTTCCATGTCCCATTTTGATCTCTTTTCATTCTGTGAATTTTTTTTTAGATATTTTGGCTGTTAACTTTTTTTTGAACATTTAGCCATCATTGTGACTGTTCTGATTTTTTCTTCACTCACATCATTTCAAGTATCCTCCATTTTTTTGTTTTCTTCATATTTGTCATTTTTTATGGTTCAACAATATTCCATTATTTTCTTATAACTATATAACACACTTTGTTCATCCATTCTCTAATCATTGGACACAGAGACTGTTTCTAGTTCTTTGCTATTATGAATGTGATCCCTTGTTCCAAAGCCCATTGTTATGGGACTCTCCTCATTGGTGGAGGTGAAGACTCTTCCTTGTGTGGGTGAGGCAGAGTGAGTGAAAAGTGGGAGCTTCAGTCCTTAGCTAGTCTCCCTTTGGGGATTCCTAGTTTCCAGATTCTATAGAAATGATGGAACAGGCCAACCCCACACCAGGTTACTGAAGGAAAAGACTCTGGAAAGCCATGAGAATTGTATGTAGTCATCATGAGGCAGCTAGATGATGCAGTAGGTAGGACATTGGCCCTGAAGTTTGGGAGGAGCTGAGTTCAAATCTTAGCTAAGCTGCCCATTATTAGAGATCTTTAGGTAGAGGCTTAGATGACCGCTTGTAAATGATATTGTTAATGGGGGGAGGATTCTTTGGCTTTGGGTCAGACCATATGTTCCTTGAGGTCTCTTATAACCATAATACTTTGTGATTTACTGAGTACACAGTACTGTGCTGAGAGTAGGCTTTCATGCCATTGCTGTCTTCCTCTTTTTCAGAATAAATATTATTTTGTCTTTTTAAATATTAATAATGTTTGGTGTTGTTGGAGGAAGAAACCGCCCATGATTGTTTTAAGTGGATCAAGTGGATAAAATGTACATGGTTTTTGCCTTTAACTATTTATGAAAATGAAATCAAATCATAATGATAAATGCATGCCCTTTTTGATTATCCTATCTCAAGACATAAGTAACAAATTAGATGATATATAAGTTGGGAAAAAATAAGGAAGGAAACAAGTATTTATTGAGCTCTTACTATGTGCCAGGTATTGTGTCAAGAACATTACAACTATTATCTCATTTGATCCTCACAACAACCTTGGGAGGTAGGTCCTATTATTATTCCCATTTTATAGTTAAGAAAACCAAGGCAGAGGTTACATGACTTGCTCAGAGCCACACAGCTTGTAAGTGACTGAGACTTAATTTGAACTCAGCTTTTCTGGTCACTTTGTCCAGAACTTTATCCAGTGTGCCATTTTGCTACCCCAGTACAATTCCTTAAAATTCTGAATTTGTGATACATTTTTTTAAACCTTTCTACTGGTGCCTTTAGTGTGGTGCCGATAGAAAAGAAAATCAATTCCCCTGGTTGTCAGAGGTACATTGGGGATAAAGCTAAATCCAGATGGAAGGGAACAGTCAATTTTCCTAAAGTGAGGGAGTAATAGGGCTACCACTTAAAAGTAAAAAGGAAAATAAGGATGATTGTTGATCAATTCCACATTAACGTTTTTTCAAAATTCATGGTTTGATTTCTCCAAACCAGGAGCATGGTGGAGTCAGGCAGTGACCTATGTTATTTTGTGGTCCTATGTTCTATGTAACTTCAGAATCTCATCACCCAAGTAATACATTCTAGAAGTCATATCCTATATTTTGAAATTAAAAATAATAACTTAAGGATTGACAGTCCATCTCCTGTAGCAGGTGGCAACTTCTAGCCCCAAATCTTCATGAGGAAGTACTCATATATTGAAAAACAACCCAATTCAGACAAGATTAGCCAGTGAAGGTTCCATTAATTATGTCAATTTGAAATTTTAATAGCTTTATATTCAAATAATATATAAAAAGAGACATACTACAATTATCATGCCAGTTATTGACTGCCTGTGACATGCTCTATTTCTCATGAATTTGGGTAAGGATATGCTAATAGTGCCTGTCCTTATCTAGCCCAGATTTTCAGCCATAATCCTGTTCTTATTTTAAGGAGTAGCTGAAATAATGAGTTTCTAGGTATGAGTAGAAAACAAATTTGCATTTTTCCAACTGATTAGTTTCTCTACTGATTAACTTGGCAAGGTCAGTATGTGGTCACTGATGATGTTGATACTCAACTGCTAATATTTTCCAATTACAGAGTGGGGTGGCATAACTGAGGCTTTGAGTCATCTGTTCAGGAGAGGCAATGATTCTCTAGTCTAAGAGGTGGAAAAGGGTAGAGCCCAAGTATTTGTGCAGGTGTGTGTTTTCTGTATGATATTCAAATATAAGGGTGAGTTATTCCCTGTGACCTTTGGTGTAGGGACTAAAACCATATTTAACTCTATTGGTTGACATCCTCAGTTATCTAGTCATTTATTTATTTATTTATCCATTTACTCATTTACTTATTTATTTGTTTGCTTATGCATTCATTTGCCTATTCATTCATTTATTATTCATCTATTTATTTATTCACGCATTTATTTATCTAGCCATTTATTCATTCATCTACTTATTTATTTGTTTGTGTGTTTGGTTATTACAGATATGCAGAATATTCCCACTTTATAAAAGATCTCATAGTGAAGTAAAGCAGTTAAGTAAAAACATTAATAAAGTGACTTCATCAGAAAATGTATGCAATATTTCTTACCTGTAGCATATGCCTACATATATGTATACACATTTGTATCTCTATATACATGCATACATACACATATATGCATATTTATTTATATATAGATGCTTGTACACATTGTATATATAAGGCATGTGTATATATATATATATATTCTTGTATGTGTACATACATATATATACAGTATTTATAGAAAAGGATTTTGTTTTGCTGGATTATGTTTGTTATAAGAAATTAGTTGTATTTTTTCTGAGTAGGATGGGGTTGGGAAGAACAGAAAATATATTTCTATCAAAATTTTAAAAAATATCTCTATTTTAAAAATCATATTAAAATCTGTTCTTAAAAAAATAAAAATGAAAAAAGTCTCTATTTTAAAAAAAACTAAGAACGAAGGACAAATAGCAACAAAACACTTAAAAACAAAAATAATGAAGGTATTAAATATTGAAACCCCTTTATGACTTTTGGCCCTCCTTGTACATATATACATAGCATGTAACACATACACACATACACATAGACATGCATGTATATATGAGAGACAAGCAGGATGGTTTCAGAAAAACCTGGGAAGACATGAATTCATACAAAGTGAAGCACCCAGTGAACATTGTACACAGTAAGCAATGATGTAACAGTGATTAATTGTGAAAGACTTTACTCTGATTAAGATAATGATCCAGGACAATGCCTAAGACTCAAGATTCAAAATGCTATCCACCTCTAGAGAGAGAACTAATGAACTCTGAATGCATATTTAAGCATACTTTTTTTTTTTACTTTAAAAAAGTGGGTCATTGAGACATTTTTTTTAAAATATGGAGAATGGAAGAAAATCCACACCAAGGACAGCTTTGAAAGCTACAGGTTGAGCTTATTATATACTTTTAAAGAAAAATAAGCATGTACAAAACAGAGATCTATAATTTTATATAGAATCTTCTTGACTCTTCTATTGTTTATGTGAAATACTCCTTTTATTTAGTGCTTCAGAAGAAAACATTTAAAAATCTTTTTATGTTTCTATGAATTCTTTATATTTATAATTTCTTATGGCATGATAGTATTCTGTTGCATTCACTTGCCACAATTCATTCAGGCATTGCCTGTTGGCGTGCTCCTGCTTCCCTCCGCCTTGCCCTCTACCTAGTACTTTTTTGCAACCACAAAAGCTAATATGAATATTTTTACTATATGAGACCTATCTTTCTGTCTTTCATCTCCTTTGGGCACATGCTTAGTAGCAAGAACATTGAATCAAAAGGTAGGAACAATTTAATGATCTTTAAAAAAAGAAAAAAATTCCAAATTTTTTCCAGAAAGGTTCAACCAATTCACAGCTCCAGTAATAGTATATTAATGAACTGTCTTCCCACAGCACCTTCAGTATTGACTAATCCTTTAATCTTTAATCTCTCTCATTCTAATTTTTGTCATCTCTGTCAGTTTGATGGCTGTTAGTTGAAACCTGAGCTGTTTGAATTTGCATTTCTTTTCTTATCAGTGATTTGAACCATTTTTCATATGGTTGCTGATGGTTTACCATTCTTCTTTAGAAAACTTCATATCTTTTGATTCCTCATCTATTGGGAAGTACTTTTGCATAAATTCCCTATATATCTTGGATATCTGAATTTCATTTTTTACCAGAGATACTTGATGCAAAGAATTTTCTCATTTGACAGTTTCTCTTTTTATTGTAATCAAGTTAAATGAAGTTACTTTACATTTATTAAGTGCCTACTTCATGCTAGGCACTGTGCAATGCACTAGTGGGTCATATTTTCAAGGCAAAAATATTTCCTGCCCTCAAGAAGCTCATAGTTTAATGGGGAGAAACAAAATTTAAGCAACTGATATATCCAAGATATATAAAG
Organism: Dromiciops gliroides; assembly: GCF_019393635.1. Lineage (NCBI taxonomy): Eukaryota > Metazoa > Chordata > Mammalia > Microbiotheria > Microbiotheriidae > Dromiciops > Dromiciops gliroides. The sequence continues at coordinate 403,416,758 of NC_057862.1, forward strand.
GTTAAATTGTAAATAATCTCATTTGGAAGGTACTAACACTGGGTAGTGAGGTTTGGGGGGTAGGACAGACTTCTTGCAGGAAGTTGGATTTGGTCTGAGTTCTAAAGGAAGCCAGGGAAACAAGGAGGTAGAAGTTAGAAGGGAAAGCATTCTAAGCACTGGGGACAGCCAATAGAAAAGTCATGAAGTCTGGAGATGTAGTAACCTGTGTGAGGAATGGCAAAAAGTTCAGTGCTGTTAGACAGGGAGTAACATGTAAGAAGCCTGAAAAGGCATAAACAGTTCAGGCTGTGAAGAATTTTCTTTCTTTCTTTTTTTTTCTTTTTTCTTTCTTTCTTTCTTTTTTTATTTTTTGTCAGGGCAATGAGGGTTAAGTGACTTGCGCAGTGTCACACACCTAGTACGTATCAAGTGTCTGAGGCCAGATGTGAACTCAGGTTCTCCTGAATCCAGGGGTGGCTCATTTATGGCCTGTTCACTTTCTTTTTCTAAAATAGGTTTATTTAGATATTCTATTTACACTTTTGCTAACCTAGACAATTTATATTTTTGTAAATACTCTTCCATTGCCCTTAAATTGTTAAATATGTTGACATATAATTGGGCAAATAACTTCTTATAATTGCTTTAATTTCATCTTTGTTACAGGTATAGTCATTCTTTTCATTTTTGATACTAGTGATTTGTTTTTCTTCTCTTTCTCTCTCTTCTAAAATCAAATTAACCATTGGCTCATCTATCTTATTGGTCTTTTTATAAAACCAACTCCTAGTTTTATTTATTAATTAAATGGATTTTATGCTAAATTTTATTAATATCACCTTTAATTTTTAGGATTTCCAATTTAATGTTTAATTGGGGATTTTTAGTTTGTTCTTTTTTCTAGTTTTTTATTTGCATGCCCAAATTATTGGTCTGCTCTTTCTCTGTTTTATTGATGTAATTATTTAGAGATACAAATTTTCCTCTGGTTACTGCTTTTGCTGTACCTCATGGCTTTTGATATATTGTCTCATTTTTGTCATTCACTTTAATGAAATTATTGATTATTTCTATGATTTGTTCTTTAATCCACTCATTCATTAATTTAATGGTCTCTTATTAAATTAAATACATTGTGATTTTAAAAGGGTATTTTAATAGTTCTGCTTTTCTGCTTTTAACTATAAAGATGTTATATCCTGGGGCAGTTAGGTGGCACAGTGGATAGAGCACCAGCCCTGGATTTAGGAGGACCTGAGTTCAAATCCGGCCTCAGACACTTAACACTTACTAGCTGTGTGACCCTGGGCAAGTCACTTAACCCCAATTGCCTCACCAAAAAAAATGCAAAAGATATTATGTCCTAATATGTAGTCAATTTTTCTAAAGATAGCATGAACTGCAGAGAAAAAGGTGTATTCCTTTCTATTCCCATTCCATTCTCTCCAGATATCCATCATATCTAGCTTATCTAAAATTCTATTCATTTCCTTGACTTCTTTCTGATTTCTTTGGAGGGGGGAGTTAGATTTATCTTGTTTTGAAAGGGGAAGATTGAAATCCCCCACTGTTATTATAGTACTCTCTATCTCCACCTACAATTCATTTAACTTTAAAAAATTTAGATGTTCTTATGCCAAAAGGGCTATAAAACCGTACATAACTTTGGATCTTGCAATACCACCCTGCAATACAACCATGGATTTATATCACAAAGACATCCATGGGCAGCTAGGTGGTACAGTGGATAAAACACCAGCCCTGGATTTTGGAGGACCTGAGTTCAAATTCAGCCTCAAACATTTGACACTTACTAGCTGTGTGACCCTGTGTAAGTCACTTAACCCCCATTGCGCAGCCAAAAAGAAAAATTCAAAGACATCTAGGGTTATATCCCAAAGACATCCAAAAAGAGACCAAAGGACCTGTATTTGTATAAAAATATTTATATCAACTATATTTTCATGGTGGCTAAGAATCGGAAATCAAAGTGATGCTCATCAATTGTGGAATGGCAAAACAAGTTGTGGTATATGATTGTAATTGAAGATTATTGTGCTGTAAGAAATGACAAGCAGGATGATTTCAGCAAGGCCTGGAAAGATTTGTATGAACCGATGTATAGTGAAGTAAGCAGAACCAAGAGAATGCTGTGTACAGTGACAACAATATTGTTTAATGAAGAACTGTGAGTGACTTAACTATTCTCAGTAATAAAATGATCCAAGACAATCCTAACGAACTAATGATGAAGCATATCTATGTAGCTCCAAAGAAAGAACTGATATTGATTGAACATAGGCTAAAGCATGCTATTTTTTACTTTCTTTCATTTTTTCTTTTATTTGTTTTCTTATACAAAATGACTAATATGGTAATATTTTGCATAATTGCACATGTATAATTTATATCTGTTTGCTTGCTGCTTTGGGGAGGTGGTAGGGGAAGGAGGGAAAGAGGGATAAAATTTGGAATTCAAAATTTTAAATAAAAATGTTTCCTATTAAAAAAAAGTAATAACAAGCAGAATGATTTCAGAAAAACCTAGAAAGATTTACATGAACTGATTTATAGTGAAGTGAACAGAACCATAGTAACAGGAATATTGTTCAATGAAGAATTATGAATGACTTAGCTATTGTCAGCAATACAATGACTCAAGATAATCCCAAAAGATTAATGATGAAGTATAGTATCTGCCTTCAGATATTGATGGAACACACACTGAAGCATGCTGTTTTTCAGTTTCTTTATTTCATTGTTTTTCCTGAGTCTTCTTTTTTTTTTTTTTTTTTTTTTTTTTAGTGAGGCAATTGGGGTTAAGTGACTTGCCCAGGGTCACACAACTAGTAAGTGTTAAGTGTCTGAGGCCGGATTTGAACTCAGGTACTCCTGATTCCAGGGCCGGTGCTCTATCCACTGCGCCACCTAGCTGCCCCTTCCTGAGTCTTCTTAGAGAAAATAACAAATATGGAAATGTTTTACATAATTGCACATGCATAACCTATATCTGATTGTTTACTCCCTCAGGGAAGGGGGAGGGGAGGGAGGAAAAGAGGGATAGAATTTAAAACTCAAAACTTTAAATAAAAATGATATTTTTAAAAATTTAGATATTCTATTACTTGGTACATATAGGTTTGGCATTGATATTGCTACATTGTCTATGGTACCTCTTATCAAAAGGTAGTTACCCTGTTTATTGCCTTTAATTAAATTATTTTAGCCTTACCTTTGTCTGAGATCATGATTGTTGCCACTACCGTTTTTTTTTTGTATAACTGAAGCATAATAAATTCTACTCCAAACCTCAATTTTAACTGTTTGTATCTCTCTATGAAGGAAGACTCTATCTGCATCCAGAGAAAGAATTGAAAAAGAAAAGTATGCATAGAATGATTTTACACATGTACACATATTTGTGTGTAATCATAGCCATCCTGAGGACAAAGGAGAGGTGGAGAAGAAAAAACGGAAAAAGAAATTTACATGCTCACTTTATTCTATATTAAAAAGGAATGGGGGGGGCAGCTAGATGGCACAGTGGATAAAGCACAGGCCCTGGATTCAGGAGGAGGACCTGAGTTCAAATCTGGTCTCAGACACTTGACACTGTGTGATGCTGGACAAGTCACTTAACTCTCATAGCCCTACCAAAAAAAAAAAAAAGGGAATAGCAAATTGTACATAATAGATTTGTAGTTTCACATGCAATCATATTTATAAAAATTATCCTATGTTATCGAAATGCTTATTTTATTTGATAAATTAAAAATGAAATAAAAAACAAACTAAAATGAGGGGGTTGGATCAAATTGTGTGTGTCTCTAGTCTTCCAGTTCTACATCCTCTGAGCACCATCTTAATTTCCATCTTTCCCAATGAACAAACATTTAAAAAATATCTGCCACATTCCCAGCACTGTGCTAGTTTCTTGGTTACACAGACAAAGGTGAAGCAGTCTCTGTATGTTCATTCCCCTCTTCTCTCCTCAGCCTACATAAATTATAAGTATGTTTCAAGGCCTCCCCCTCAAGTTCTATCTATTCCTTGACCATTCAAGGCCATATCCTTTATCATTCACTTTTTTTTTTTTTTAGTGAGGCAATTGGGGTTAAGTGACTTGCCCAGAGTCACACAGCTAGTAAGTGTTAAGTGTCTAAGGCCGGATTTGAACTCAGGTACTCCTGACTCCAGGGCCGGTGCTCTATCCACTGTGCCACCTAGCTGCCCCATCATTCACTTTTAATTGCTATTTGGTGTGTGTATGTGTGTGTGTGTGTGTGTGCGTGTGCGTGCGCGTGCGCACACTCATGCGCATGTTATATTTGCCAAGAAATATAACATGGACCCTCTGAATAAGGGACCCTGTCTTAAGATTCTTGTGTACCCTCCAGAGTGCCTAGCAAAATGCTTAGGGTATAGTCGTTATTCAAAAACCCATATTGATTGATTAAATTGTAAGCTATTAACCTAACCATGTAAATGGTTATGCACTTATAGGAATAGAGAAGAAAATAAATTGGTTTTCAGGTAATTAAGAATTTTAATAAAATATGAAAATACAGGTCCATTCACTGTCACTGTTTTCCTTTGGGCTTTTTTTGCTCTCTGCTGTCAGATAAAATATTGTTACTTCCCACACTCTCTAAGTGTGGGAAATGCCAAAAAGTACAGCTACTGGCTGTTAGATTTTTTTTTTTTACAAAATTCATCTTCATGGGTCTACTGATAGGGACAAACTATGTTGCCAATCAATTGTGAATGGCAGCTAGAGAAAAAGATGATTTTGATGTATGAGCCAAGTCAGCTCCCTATTAGTAGCAGGGTTCATTCTCCACATTCATCCATTGGGTAGCTTAATGCCAAAAAAAGGGGAAAAAAAAGAAAAGGAAAAGAAACTAGGAGCCAAAATTAGTTAGGTTTATCTTATCCATGAATTCATACACACACACACACACACACACACACACACACACACACATATCGTTGGAAAAGGCTGCTGCAGACTCTTCAGTGTGCAATCCTATTTTGTAAAAATTAATCCCTGTCTGTCAGAAGGAATCACTGTTTATCACTCATTTGAAAAGTGTCTCTTATCTGACATGATCAGCTCACTGCATTTGCAATATGGAAACACCAGATCCACCATTAATGCAGCCAGTCCCTTCCATCTCTGTGAGATTCCCAGAGTGCCCCCACTCTAAATTTAGAAGTGCTAGCTTCTTTTCCCTTCAATTTCTTTTTTAAAATGATGTAGTTAGATGGCTGAGATTGATTCTATAATCAAACCTGCGCTGTAAGATGGCACTCACTTTATGAGAAGATAGCTTATCAACCTTTCGTTTTCTAATGTTCAAATGTACAGCAAAGAGCAGTTATTCTTCTGGCATTGTATGTGCCTGTAGGTTTGACTTTTTCCCCTTGTTCAAGGTGGTTAACCTCCATGTCATGCATTGAGTAGAAATTATTCATAGCAAAGGACTTTTTCATATGATCTTGCTGCTGTATTGAACTCTTCATTTTTAAGCATCACACCAAGAATAAAATTATAGCTGATTTTTAAGTATCTGAGCAACACAGAAAATGTTTTTTTCAACATGGAGAACTAAAGCCATGTGTAGGAAAGTAGATTTGGTTCACCTCTTGACTATGGATATAGAGCCAGATGCTATATGGTGCTGGGTTGTTGTTGTTGTTGTCGTTGTTTTTAAATCTTTGTTTGATTTGGGATATTTGTGGGGAAATAAATGGTGGAACAAATCTGAGCATAGCAAGGTCAGAGTTGAGTTAGTGGGACAGAGATATGTAATGTACTTAAGTTGCACACAGGGGAGAAAGGAGAATGGGGGTTTATCATACAGATCTAAAATAGGAAGTAGGATTTTGAACTGAATGGACCCTTAGAAAAATTCTAATCCAAATTCTTCATTTATAAATAAGGAAACTGAAGTTCTAAGAGGGGAAGTGATTTATTTAGCACAGGTAGTATTGGTTGTTCCCTTTCCTGTTCAGAGTTCTATTTTCTCAGGATAGTCCAGGGCCTTGGGCACATCACATAAGTACTATCAATCAATCAATAAACATTTATGAAGCTCATGCTATGTTCTAGGAACTACCCTAAACACTTGGGATACAAAAAGTAGTCCCTGCCCTCAAAAAGTTTACAATCTAACGGGGAGACAACACACAAACAAATATATACAAAGTAAACCATATACAGGATAAATGGAAAAGAATTAATGGAGAGAAGGCACTGGAATTAAGAGGGGTTGGGGAAGCCTTCCTTTAGAAGGTCAGAGTTTAGTTGGTACTTAAAAGAAGCCGGGAGATCAGTAGTCAGAACAGAGGAGGGAGATGATTCCAGGCATGAAGGTCATCCAAGGTTAAAGAACTAAGAATACCCTGGGGGGGTGGGAAGGAAAATACTAGTTGTCTCTAAATATCAGGGCTGATAAATAGAACCAGGATTAGATTTATTCTACTTGGCCCCAAAATGTAGGCAGAGTCAATGGATGGAAATTGCCAATAGGTGACTTTGTGCCAGTATGACCTTGACCCCTGTCTATGAGGCAGATATATAAAATAGGGACTGAATTAACTGTAATTCTGCACTTAGGAGGGTGGTGATGAAATGCCTCGTGCTTATGCCTCCATTTTCAGAGTACAATTCTCTAACAATGGGTTGGTGGGTGGAGGTGGAGGTTGTACTCCCAGCCCTGTCCTAGAAATCTCTCTCTCTTCTATGTGGCTACCATTGTGCCCTCATGCCAAAAACAAAAGGATACTAAGCAACAGAAAGACAGAGTAGACCACAGGTATTTATGAGAAATAATACTAAACTGGGCAAATGTATTCTTTAATGGAATAAACTTAAGAAAATTAGAAATAGAAGTAAGGCTGGGCAGACCACAGCCTACCAATTCCTCTTGGCTAGCTTGTTTTTTTTTGTTGTTGTTGTTGTTGTTGTGTTCTTAGTCCTCCTGCTACTAGGGCAAGGACCCTTCTATAAACATATACAGTTGCAAAGCCTTTCATTTTGTCAATTTAGATACAGGTCATCTCTCTGTCTTAAACAAGGGAATTGCTGATGGAGCAGATACCACTTTTTGCTGTCTCAATGGTACCATTCCATAGCTAATCTCATGTCATTTTTTTTTCTTCCCCAACTTGGAAGAACTACAAATCCCACGGATGGTTGTGGTCAGTCAACTCCTTGCTAGGAGGATTTTGAATTAGTAATTAGTATGCTTATGGGGGGAAAAAACAAAAACCAACCTTTCTAACAATTAGAGCTACCCCAAAATGGAATGTGTTGGCCTGGGAAGTACTGAGTTTCTCCTTGTGGGAAATTGTCAAGCAAGGTCTAAATGATGAGTTGTCAAGTACGTGGAAGAGTCTTGGTTGGACTAGATAACCTCTGACAGCCCTTTCAACTCTGAGATTCTTAGATTCTGTAACAAACAGGAGAACTGAAATTTGAGCACAGGTCCTCTGGATCCCAACTCATTCTTATCACTACTATACCAGGTGAGCCAATTACTTTAGCCCGGTATTCTGTGTCATATAAGTGATATAATATCAGGTCACACAAGTACTATTTAATACTTAAATGGCAAGGGAACCAAATATTTTGTAATATTTGCATAACTGATCTATTATTGGTCTGCTAAGAAATGTGGTCAATTAAATTTGACTAACATAACTCTATGTGTGTACTTTCAAATATTCCCATGGATAGCATATTCTGCCCTTAGCAAGGGAAAAATGTTACACACTTTTCCCCATACTATACTTTGACAAAGTCAGGCCATGTCTCTTTCTGTATCCAACAGAAAAAGATATCTGATCTGAGATGTTGTCCAATTTATGCTTCAGCAGTAAGACTAGTAGGGCAGCGAAAGATTTGTTTCAGCTTGGAACAAATGATACACATGATGTTATCCATAATACATCCATTTGTGTGATCTTCATTGTTTTACTTGCCTGGCATATTTGGGTCCTGGGCATTCTCTGGTAGTTTCTAGGAGCTGTGAAGGAGAAAATGATGCCCCTTGTAACTAACTCCCATGACTTTGTGTTAAACCACCCTTCCTTCCCCAGGTCTCCAAGCAACAGTATCTTAAAGATGAAATATTCATTTTCTGAAACCTAATTTAATTTCAGAGGTGTCTGGGCTGCAGAGCTTATCAGTTCATGGAATCCAGAAATTCTATGAATTAACAATTCCCTCACAGAGATGGAAGGTTTTTAATTTTTGCTGCACCTTGTTAAAATGTATACACTCAGTTTTAACCTTGGTGTGTCTGACAGTGATTTACTTATTTGTGATCTAAGGGTAATGAGAAACACTAGAGGCAATCATCTTACTGTCAATAAATGAAATACATTGTTATTTTTCTAAAACAGGGATTAGTGATTCTCCCAAACATGATTCCAAACTGGAGTAAGAAAGACACTATGTTCAAGCTTTATTTATAGCACACATTCTTAAGCATGGTTTTAAGGAATGCATCTTTCATAAACTCTAGAGCTGATGAGTCATTACTGACATGTAATATCCAATTAAAGCAGTGACAAATGTAATTGGGTGTCATGCATCATGGGGGTGATGAATCGTACCAGAATCTAAAAGGCATGTTTTGGTAAATGGCTGAAAGGTTGCAATTAGGGCCTATTTTGAATGAGGTGTCTTTGTTTTAAACACAGGGCAATGGAGTTCTAAATAGGTTGATCAGATTAACAAAAGGCATTTATTTCTGAGAAGAGTTTAATCAGACTAGCTAACACCCTACATGCTCTCCTACCATTCTCACCATCTCCTACCTTGGACTTCATGTAGCATTTTGTTTTGCTTCTCTCTAATGCACTTGAAATATAATAATGAATATTGTAGTTCGTTGATATCTTATCCTATCCTTGTATAAAA